>NC_061513.1:45700748-45785554 GCF_022539505.1 Lolium rigidum | reverse complement strand
CTTTGCCGTTTCCCTTGTGCTCTTTTCTTTTCTCTTTGCAAAACAAAGGAAAAATGCCTCGGCGTTTTAAACACTACCAAAAGTGCCCGTGCGCTGCCACGGATCTAAAAAGATTGAACATTTTTTTTACTGTAAATCAAACATCTTAGGTCTGAAGTACGCACCTATTTTGTTTGTATAATAATTATTTTAAAAGTATGTTGGTTCTCACCAAGATTTCAATTCTTGATGTCCCATTACATAACAATCCACACAAATGTAAAGGAAAGCTCACCACTTAATTCCTAATTTTCTGGTATACATCATGTGTTCTCAAACATAGAAATCATCGTGCTGAAAAATAACTTGCTCAATTAAGTGGGAATAGATCACATTGAAAACCCCGGTTTAATTTCAGCTAATAAAAATATAGTGCTAACTGCTCAACGAACTCATGAATATTCGTCGGAAAAGTATTACCTCTGTACATCAAACAATGTCTTAAATTTGTCTAAAATTGGATGGTGAACACTATTTAGTGCATAGATATATCTAAAATTAGATAAATGTAAGACAACCTTTTATGGATGGACGGAGTACAGATTTTTCGTAGTTCATATAGAAGTGATATTTTTCAAGATTATTTAGGATGTGAAACATGTAAAGCAACTTGGACATGTAGGCATCGCATTTATTAGTATGCTTTTAGCCAATAGAATTAGGACTATGAACATAAATATCTCTGGGAGAAGGAACTTAATTAACTGACTCCAAGTCATCCAGCGTGTATATCCATACTCATGCGTTGCAACATGACAACACTGAGATATATGCTTGATTAATAGTCCTTCAAAGACCGGCAAGAGTTGGCAACTTTTTTGCTGCATTACAGTTAGTACTTGAAGATGAGTATTTTCTCAATATAACCAATCTTCTTGTCGGGTCCTCTCTTTCTCTTCTCTCTTTCCCCAACGCCCTTATCTGCCTCCTTCTTCTTTCTTCTCTCCAGGCAGATCCGGAGGTGCTCCTTGCAGTGCGCTGCTTGGAGTGGCCGATGGAGATGCGCCGACTGTAGATCTAGGTTTTTCCTTTTTGAAGTTTCATCCCTTGTGGCGTATTGGAGTAGGTCCCTGGTTGCTGGCGGCCATGACCATGGCATCTCGAAGCTCCATCTTGCTGCTGTGGCGTCGGTGTGACATCTGGCAGCATAGGTGGTGGATGGGGAAGCGAACATCTCTGTAAATAAGGCGTGCCTCGGCAGTTTCACCGGCGAGCTCCCGGATGCTTCATCGGTGTGTTGGATTTCTGCCTCTCTCTCTCTACTCCAAGCTGGAGTTTGGGGAGGGTGGAAATCGGACGCTGCCCAAATAAATCCAGTTCTGAGGTACACCTTCAACGCCACCTTCTACGCTTGCCTCCCCTGGCTTGTGGCACGTGCCTAGGGTCTGATGGTGAGTTGATTTCTCTGATTCGTTGTTGGTGGATCTCTGCTGCTCTGCTTGCTCTTCCGGCTGCTTTTTTCGATTCCTCCTCAAGCTCCAAGGTGGTGATAAAGGAGGACGATGAGGCAGCTGCTGGCAAATGGAGTGGCGTCGGAGTTTAGGAACCAATACCTGGAGCATCTCTTCGGCAATCTATGATTTGCTGAAATCTTCAGCCTTGAGTAGGCCCTTTAAGCCGAAACAAATTTTCGGTGATATTTCAACCTCCTTTGGGAGGCCCCTCTCGAGTTCGGTCGCTACGAGCGTTGCCAGGACAAAGGCAAGTGGTGTTGTCCCCGTCTGTGTACATGGCTGCAGCAAGATGTGTTCAGTTTATCTTTTGATTACAATTTATCCAATCCTCTTGCTAGGACAAAAGCAAAGGCGCTCCGTGTTCAAAAAAAAGTTAGTACTTATGGCAAAAAAAATCTTTCAAACGTTGTTGTGAGTACTACCGGCTGTGGAATGCCATCAGCTTAGAGCATGTCTAACAGGCCCCGTATTTTTCTGCTCCTTAAAACACGAGTAGAGGGCCCTGTATTCAGTTTTCACAGGCCGAAAACTCTGTTTTACGGGGTGGGGATACGGGTTCTGCTAGCTCGGACGAGTTGCCAACCCCTCAAAACAGGGTTTTTGCAAATTGGATATTAGAACCAACACATCATTCACATTGAATAAAAGTTTTAAATCACACAATAATCGTCATAATTATTACAATAATATTTTCGGAACTGCCAACAAATGTTCTAATGGAAGAATTAAACAAATAACAAATGTTCCTGCAATCAAACAAGCAAGATAAATGTTTCACACATACAACAATATAAAATGAATGTAAAAACTCATTGTCCATGCAACTGCCAGTGGTGATCAATGAGATCTTGGGCGAGCTGGTGATGAGTTTCGGCATTTTCAATGCCCGATGCGCTGCAAGAAAAGCTCCAATCCGATCAGGGTTCCTCTGGGGCTGCACTCGGGTGCGAACATTGTCATAGAAACATGGCAAGTTCAACCCTCTCTCATCTTCAATGATCATGTTGTGAAGAATCACACAACATGTCATGATATCAACAAGAGTTTCCTTGTCCCAAAACTTTACAGGACCCCGGACAATGGCAAACTTTGCTTGCAAGACACCAAAAGCTCTCTCAATGTCCTTGCGGCATGCCTCTTGATTTTTGGTGAAGCAAGCTTCCTTTCTTGTCAAGGCCTTGTCCTTTTTATCTTTTTTGGACTTGACAAGAGTTGCATAGTTAGGGTAAATACCATCTGTGAGATAGTACCCCATGGTGTACTCATTGTTCATAACTTTGTAGTTATAAGTTGGAGCTTCACCCTTAACTAGTCTTGCAAACAAAGGGGATCTATTCAAGACGTTGATGTCGTTGAGTGTCTCCGGCAGTCCAAAAAAAGCATGCCAAATCCATAAGTCTTGCGAGGTCACAACTTCAAGAACAATGGTAGCATCATGGCTTTTGCCACAATACATTCCATGCCATGCTTTTGGATAATTTTTCCATGTCCAATGCATGCAATCCAAACTACCAAGCATCCCCGGCCACCCCCTCTTTTCATTTATCTTCGTGAGTCTTTTCGTATCTTCCTCATTTGGAGCTCGGAGCTACGTCTCACCATACAAGTTGATCACCATCTTGGCAAACATACGCACGCAATCCGTGGTTGTTTGTACACCAATGCGAAGGTACTCATCGGTATAATCTGCTGGGATACCGTATGCAATCACCCTCATGGTGGCAGATATTTTCTGATATGGGCTAAATCCCATGACTTGGGTAGCGTTCCTCCTTTGCTTGAAGTAATCGCAATTTGCCTCACAATCTCTGACGATTCTCTCGAACAAAGTCCTACGCATTTGATACCTTCTACGGAAGAGGCGGGGAGGATAGTTCGGTACCTCGGCAAAATAAGCTTGCATCAGTTGTTCGTGGCCGAGTGCGCGATTCCGCGGAATGCACATACGCCCCATAGTGGATCCTTTCCTCTGATCCAGCAGCTTGGCGCGGTCCTCCATGTGCTTCATGCCGAATAGGAGCATCATCATCTCCGTCTTGTCATTGTTCAACAGCTCGTCGAGGTCCGAATCGTCGGAATCTGACTAGGACTAATCGGTCGACGGATCCTCCAAATCCGCCATATGCACATCCTCCGAAGCCATCTACCACGGTGAAGCATAGATCAGCCTCCAAACACGTCCATTGTACCAGCAAAAACGAAGAGGAACGCGGCGGAATACTCACCGGCGAAGACGGTGGAGAAGACCGCGGCGGGGGTGCGGCGGCGCGCACGGAGCGACGCGGATCTTCGGCGGGGGTGCGGCGGGCGTGGACGCAGTGTGGCACGGCTCGGCGGGCGGCAGAGTGGGGTGGATCTGAAGGTTTCCGGCGGTGGCGCGCGGGTGGCTGTGGCGGCGGCGCGGGGGGAAACGGGTGGGGAAACTGAAATGTCCGCGCGCGCTGGCTGAAATGGGATACTGGTTTGGCCCTCTATTCCCACTCCCACCCCGCACAAGTAGGGGCCGAAGACCCGCCCCGTAGCCAAAACTGGGAAAAATCGATGCGGGGGCCATTTTTACGGGGCCTGCTAGACGGCCGGTTAGAGCCTAACCCCATATTTCGGCGGTTATTATACGGGTTTGGCCCTTTTAAGGGGTCTGTTAGACATGCTCTTAGCCTCTGAGCGCTGCATTCATACAGTAAATGAATTCAACAAGATGCGTATTCAACAATACAATCTCACAAATTATACTATAACACTTCTAGCAGCAGGCCCCTATGGGAAGCCTGTGCAGAATGTGCAACTGCACAGGGCCTTCCAAAAATTAGGGTCCCAAATTTTTTTCTCTAGTGCTAGCAGTGCCAATGAAAAGATTAATCGAAATTAGATGCAACAATAAAGAGCCCATTTACTCTCCTGGAAATCTGTCCAACCTAATACACCAACGACTTGGAAATATGAACCTTGCCTATCGTTGATGAATAGATTGTGAGTTGAGTTTCTACATATTTTTTAAGGTCTTCATAGACAACTAGTTAGAACTTGTAGCTTCCCCTTGCAATGGCTTTGTGGAAATCTTTCAAGGCATATCATTGTCTTCTGCAGCAAGCCCTTCTTTCGGGCTTGTGCAAGCATTGTCGTCACCATGAACTATCGATGTTGGTGTGCATGCCTAACTAGATCAGGGTGGTGTGTCCCTGCCGATATGCTTCATGCGGTTTGAATACTTGCCATATGTGATAGCCTGCTGTTGGAGTGATTCAACTAGCTCTGGTACTCCATGTGTCTCTGTAGGGGCTTCGGCCATTCAATTCTCGATGTTATCCATTGTACAATGAGAGCTAGAGGCTTGCTTGTTTTGGGGTGTTATGTGTTAGTGGGTTTAGCTACCACATGACTGGTTTTAGCGTATGTTGTCTAGTTTTTGAGATTATGTTTGATGAGATTCATGACATAGAAAAAAAAGTCTACGAGATGTGAATAAAACCAAAAACCAGTCTACAAGATGTTATCAACGTGTTAGAGATCATTTGTTCATACCCTCCAAGAACACAAGTGAAAGCATTTTAAAATGTGGTTGATGCAGTCGTTCTCATCTCGGTCCATACCGATCGACGACACAACGAGTGGCGCCTCTGAGATGTGCACACGTACGGCTTGATGAGGACTCCTTCTCCTTGATCCTGCAAGAGAGATGGAGTACTATATGAGATCGGATCCAGCAGCACGATGGTGTGGTGGTTGATATGGTGGAGAATTTATCAGGGCTTCGCCAAGCTTCTGCAGGAAAAGAGAAAAGAAAATGAGGGGCATCAAGAGCTCAAGCATGTTCACCATGTTCATGTTGGATATGTGACCTAGAGGCAAATAAATAAAGTTATTTTACTGTCATATATGTAATGTTCATAGTAAGTTTTATGCCATGCTATAATTGTATTAAGAGAAAATATTAGTATACATGTGGTATGTAAAAAAACATTGTCCCTAGTAAAATAGTCAATTGATTAATAGATGATCAATGTTTGCTGATCATGGATAACAACGTCATTAATAATGGAATCATGTCATTGGATGAACGATGTGATGGACTCACACTCATAGAATGTGTTGCAATGTGATCCATTCACAAAGTTCAGCATTGTGATACTATAAGAAACATTGTAACCTAATTCTTAGACTGTGAGGCCATATCTAATCATTGTCTCCGGAGGATGCTTCGATAATGTCAACCACCCTCTCCTCCCTCTCATTCATCCCATGCATCTCTCTCCCTCCCCTCTCCCTCATGTGTGTGTTCCCAAAGTTTGGAACATGCACGGGGTGAGAACTCTCCACCATATGCATGTTGTCGTGTTGCTGGAATTTGGTTCGGATCTTCTTCTTCCGATGCTTCGCTGGACTGTTGCCCAGGGGACGTCTATACACCGTACGTGTGTAGAACTACAGAGGCATTGAAGATCGAATGCTTCATCACATGTACTTCTACTCGACCTTGAGGTCGGCATCGACGTACACTTTTATTGACATAGGCATGCCGAAAGGGCCTGTCGAATAAAGTACCCAAAGTTATCTGGAGGCCCACGTCCCGAAGAATTGAAGGCCCAGAAGCCCATAGATCCTCGATAAGGAAAATAGAGTTGTATTAGGAATCGTCTAGCAAGATAGGTGATACGTCTCCGACGTATCGATAATTTCTTATGTTCTATGCCATATTATTGATGATACCTACATGTTTTATGCACACTTTATGTCATATTTGTGCATTTTCTGGAACTAACCTATTAACAAGATGCCGAAGTGCCGCTCTCGTTTTTTGCTGTTTTTGGTTTCGTAAATCCTAGTAACGAAATATTCTCGAATTGGACGAAACGAAGACCCAGGGGCCTATTTTTCCACGGAGCTTCCGTAAGACCGAAGAACATACGAAGTGGGGCCACGAGGTGGCGACACCACAAGGCGGCGCGGCCTAGGGGGCCCGCGCCGCCCTATGGTGTGGGCCCCTCGTCCGGCCCCCGACTCGCCCCTTCCGCCTACTTAAAGCCTCCGTCGCGAAACCCCCGATGCGAAAAACCACGATACGGAAAACCTCACCGAGACGCCGCCGCCGATCCCATCTCGGGGGATTCGGAGATCTCCTCCGGCACCTCGCCGGAGAGGGGATTCATCTCCCGGAGGACTCTACACCGCCATGGTCGCCTCCGGAGTGATGAGTGAGTAGTTCACCCCTGGACTATGGGTCCATAACAGTAGCTAGATGGTTGTCTTCTCCTCATTGTGCTTCATTATTGGATCTTGTGAGCTGCCTAACATGATCAAGATCATCTATCTGTAATACTCTATGTTGTGTTTGTCGGGATCCGATGGATAGAGAATACCATGTCATGTTAATTATCAAGTTATTACATATGTGTTGTTTATGATCTTGCATGCTCTCCGTTACTAGTAGAGGCTCGGCCAAGTTTTTACTCTTAACTCCAAGAGGGAGTATTTATGCTCGATAGTGGGTTCATGCCCGCATTGACACCGGGACAGAGTGACGTAAAGTTCTAAGGTTGTGTTGTGATGTTGCCACTAGGGATAAAACATTGGCGCTATGTCCGAGGATGTAGTTGTTGATTACATTACGCACCATACTTAATGCAATTGTCTCGTTGCTTAGCAACTTAATACCGGAGGGGGTTCGGACGATAACCCGAAGGTGGACTTTTTAGGCATAGATGCAGCTTGGATGGCGGTCTATGTACTTTGTCGTAATGCCCAATTAAATCTCACTATACTTATCATGTCATGTATGTGCATTGTTATGCCCTCTCTATTTGTCAATTGCCCGACCGTAATTTGTTCACCCAACATGCTTTTATCTTATGGGAGAGACACCTCTAGTGAACTGTGGACCCCGGTCCATTCTTTAATACTGAAATACAAATCTGCTGCAATACTTGTTTTTACTATTTTCTCTGCAAACAATCATCTTCCACACAATACGGTTAATCCTTTGTTACAGCAAGCCGATGAGATTGATAACCTCACTGTTTCGTTGGGGCAAAGTACTTTGGTTGTGTTGTGCAGGTTCCACGTTGGCGCCGGAATCTCTGGTGTTGCGCCGCACTACATCCCGCCGTCATCAACCTTCAACGTGCTTCTTGGCTCCTCCCGGTTCGATAAACCTTGGTTTCTTTCTCGAGGGAAAACTTGCTGCTGTGCGCATCATACCTTCCTCTTGGGGTTGCCCAACGAACGTGTGAAATACACGTCATCAAGCATATTTTCTCGGCGCCGTTGCCGGGAGATCAAGACACGCCGCAAGGGGAGTCTCCACTTCTCAATCTCTTTACTTTGTTTTTGTCTTGCTTTATTTTATTTACTACTTTGTTTGCTGCACTTATATCAAAACACAAAAAAATTAGTTGCTAGTTTTACTTTATTTGCTGTCTTGTTTGCTATATCAAAAACACAAAAAAAATTAGTTTACTTGCATTTACTTTATCCAGTTTGTTTTATTTACTACTGTTAAAATGAGTAATCCTGAAGTTGAAGTTCGTTCATTTAAGCAACAAGGAGGAGAATGTTTAAAAGATGCTTGGTATAGAATTAGTGATGCCCATAATAGGTGCACTAAGAAACACTCCACCACTATCCTACTCAGGAATTTTTATGTTGGTATCTCTAGTCGGAATAGATATGTTCTTGATTGTCTCGCGGGAGGTAACTTCCTAGGTGCTCCCGCTTTAGAAGCTAGCTGCATTATTGAGAGATTATTTGGAACACCACCTGTTAATGAAACTAAAATTGAAACCTCCCTTGAGGATGTTATGAAAAAATTGGAAACCGTAGAGAAAAATTTTCCGAGTGTTGAAACTAAGTTGGAGATATTACTTGATAAAACTGATGAACTTGATAAATCCTTAGGAGGAATTGATGAAAGAATTAGTGTCCTAGGAACTTGTGTTGACCATGATAATCAAATTAATAGGATTGGCGAACTTGAAAAAGCTATGGGAACCTTGGGTTCAACCTTTTCATCTTTACAGCTTAGAGAGAAAGCTTATGTGGGAAAGGAGCAAAAGTTTATGTATGTCTCTAAAATGCCTAAACCAAAGAAATATTATTATAGGCCTAAAATTGACAAAGCCCCTAGTACCACTACAAATGGGGGAGCTTATGATATCAATGCTCCATCTCGTGATAATACTTGAGATACACTTTCCGCGCCTAGCTGAAAGGCGTTAAAGAAAAGCGCTTATGGGAGACAACCCATGTTTTTACTACAATACTTTATTTTATATTTGTGTCTTGGAAGTTGTTTACTACTGTAGCAACCTCTCCTTATCTTAGTTTTATGTTTTGTTGTGCCAAGTAAAGTCTTTGATAGAAAAGTAAGTACTAGATTTGGATTACTGCGCAGTTCCAGAT
Organism: Lolium rigidum; assembly: GCF_022539505.1. NCBI lineage: Eukaryota > Viridiplantae > Streptophyta > Magnoliopsida > Poales > Poaceae > Lolium > Lolium rigidum. The sequence goes on along the minus strand of NC_061513.1, from coordinate 45,776,666 downwards.
TTCTTTGCCGTCACGAATCTGGGTCTATCTCCTCGTAGGTAGCTCAGAAAATTAAGCCAATTTACGAGCATGATCCTCAGATATGTACGCAACTTTCACTCAATTTGAGCATTTTCGTTTGAGCAAGTCTGGTGGCCTAATAAAATCCATCTTTACGGACTGTTCTGTTTTGACAGATTCTGTCTTTTATTTCGCATTGCCTCTTTTGCTATGTTGGATGAATTTCTTTGATCCACTAATGTCCAAGTAGCTTTATGCAATGTCCAGAAGTGTTAAGAATGATTGTGTCACCTCTGAACATGTGAATTTTTATTATGCACTAACCCTCTAATGAGTTGTTTCGAGTTTGGTGTGGAGGAAGTTTTCAAGGATCAAGAGAGGAGTATGATGCAATATGATCAAGGAGAGTGAAAGCTCTAAGCTTGGGGATGCCCCGGTGGTTCACCCCTGCATATTCTAAGAAGACTCAAGCGTCTAAGCTTGGGGATGCCCAAGGCATCCCCTTCTTCATCGACAACATTATCGTGTTCCTCCCCGAAACTATATTTTTATTCCGTCACATCTTATGCACTTTGCTTGGAGCGTCGGTTTGTTTTTGTTTTTTGTTTTGTTTGAATAAAATGGATCCTAGCATTCACTTTATGGGAGAGAGACACGCTCCGCTGTAGCATATGGACAAATATGTCCTTAGACTCTACTCATAGTATTCATGGCGAAGTTTCTTCTTCGTTAAATTGTTATATGGTTGGAATTGGAAAATGCTACATGTAGTAACTCTAAAATGTCTTGGATAATTTGATACTTGGCAATTGTTGTGCTCATGTTTAAGCTCTTGCATCATATACTTTGCACCCATTAATGAAGAAATACTTAGAGCTTGCTAATTTGGTTTGCATATTTGGTTTCTCTAGAGTCTAGATAACATCTAGTATTGAGTTTTGAACAACAAGGAAGACGGTATGGAGTCTTATAATGTTTACCATATGTATTTTATGTGAGTTTTGCTGTACCGTTCATCCTTGTGTTTGTTTCAAATAACCTTGCTAGCCTAAACCTTGTATCGAGAGGGAATACTTCTCATGCATCCCAAATACTTGAGCCAACCACTATGCCATTCGTGTCCACCATACCTACCTACTACATGGTATTTATCCGCCATTCCAAAGTAAATTGCTTGAGTGCTACCTTTAAAATTCCATCATTCACCTTTACAATATATAGCTCATGGGACAAATAGCTTAAAAACTATTGTGGTATTGAATATGTACTTATGCACTTTATCTCTTATTAAGTTGCTTGTTGTGCGATAACCATGTTTCGGGGACGCCATCAACTATTCTTTGTTGAATATCATGTGAGTTGCTATGCATGTCCGTCTTGTCCGAAGCAAGAGAGATCTACCACCTTCATGGTTGGAGCATGCATATTGTTAGAGAAGAACTTTGGGCCGCTAACTAAAGCCATGATTCATGGTGGAAGTTTCAGTTTGGACATATATCCTCAATCTCGGATGAGAATAATAATTGTTGCCACATGCTTATGAATTAAAGAGGAGTCCATTATCTCGTTGTCCATGTTGTCCCGGTATGGATGTCTAAGTTGAGAATAATCAAAAGCGAGAAATCCAAAATGCGAGCTTTCTCCTTAGACCTTTGTACAGAGCGGCATGGAGGTACCCCATTGTGACACTTGGTCAAAACATGTGCATTGCAAAGATCCGGTAGTCCAAGTTAATTAGGACAAGGTGCGGGCACTATTAGTATACTATGCATGAGACTTGCAACTTGTAAGATATAATGTACATAACTCATATGCTTTATTACTACCGTTGACAAAATTGTTTCATGTTTTCAAAATAAAAGCTCTAGCACAAATATAGCAATCGATGCTTTCCTCTTTGAAGGACCATTCTCTTTACTTTTATGTTGAGTCAGCTTCACCTATCTCTCTCCACCTCAAGAAGCAAACACTTGTGTGAACTGTGCATTGATTCCTACATACTTGCATATTGTACTTGTTATATTACTCTATGTTGACTATTATCCATGAGATATACATGTTACAAGTTGAAAGCAACCGCTGAAACTTAATCTTCCTTTGTGTTGCTTCAATGCCTTTACTTTGATTTATTGCTTTATGAGTTAACTCTTATGCAAGACTTATTAATACTTGTCTTGAAGTGCTATTCATGAAAAGTCTTTGCTTTATGATTCACTTGTTTACTCATGTCATTACCATTGTTTTGATCGCTGCATTCACTATATATGTTTACAAATAGTATGATCAAGGTTATGATGGCATATCACTTCAGAAATTATCTTTGTTATCGTTTTACCTGCTCGGGACGAGCAGAACTAAGCTTGGGGATGCTTGATACGTCTCCGACGTATCGATAATTTCTTATGTTCTATGCCATATTATTGATGATACCTACATGTTTTATGCACACTTTATGTCATATTTGTGCATTTTCCGGAACTAACCTATTAACAAGATGCCGAAGTGCCGCTCTCGTTTTCTCGCTGTTTTTGGTTTCAGAAATCCTAGTAACGAAATATTCTCGGAATTGGACGAAACGAAGACCCAGGGGCCTATTTTTCCACGGAGCTTCCAAAAGACCGAAGAACATACGAAGTGGGGCCACGAGGTGGCGACACTACAAGGCGGCGCGGCCTAGGGGGGGCCCGCGCCGCCCTATGGTGTGGGCCCCTCGTCTGGCCCCCGACTCTGCCCTTCCGCCTACTTAAAGCCTCCGTCGCGAAACCCCTGATGCGAAAAACCACGATACGGAAAACCTTACTGAGACGCCGCCGCCGCCGATCCCATCTCGGGGGATTCGGAGATCTCCTCCGCACCCCGCCGGAGAGGGGATTCATCTCCCGAAGGACTCTACACCGCCATGGTCGCCTCCGGAGTGATGAGTGAGTAGTTCACCCCTGGACTATGGGTCCATAGCAGTAGCTAGATGGTTTTCTTCTCCTCATTGTGCTTCATTGTTGGATCTTGTGAGCTGCCTAACATGATCAAGATCATCTATCCGTAATACTCTATGTTGTGTTTGTCGGGATCCGATGGATAGAGAATACCATGTCATGTTAATTATCAAGTTATTACATATGTGTTGTTTATGATCTTGCATGCTCTCCGTTACTAGTAGAGGCTCGGCCAAGTTTTTACTCTTAACTCCAAGAGGGAGTATTTATGCTCGATAGTGGGTTCATGCCTCGCATTGACACCGGGACGAGTGACGAAAGTTCTAAGGTTGTGTTGTGCTGTTGCCACTAGGGATAAAACATTGGCGCTATGTCCGAGGATGTAGTTGTTGATTACATTACGCACCATACTTAATGCAATTGTCCGTTGCTTAGCAACTTAATACCTGGAGGGGTTCGGACGATAACCCGAAGGTGGACTTTTTAGGCATAGATGCAGTTGGATGGCGGTCTATGTACTTTGTCGTAATGCCCAATTAAATCTCACTATACTTATCATGTCATGTATGTGCATTGTTATGCCCTCTCTATTTGTCAATTGCCCGACTGTAATTTGTTCACCCAACATGCTTTTATCTTATGGGAGAGACACCTCTAGTGAACTGTGGACCCCGGTCCATTCTTTAATACTGAAATACAAATCTGCTGCAATACTTGTTTTTACTATTTTCTCTGCAAACAATCATCTTCCACACAATACGGTTAATCCTTTGTTACAGCAAGCCGGTGAGATTGACAACCTCACCGTTTCGTTGGGGCAAAGTACTTTGGTTGTGTTGTGCAGGTTCCACGTTGGCGCCGGAATCTCCGGTGTTGCGCCGCACTACATCCCGCCGCCATCAACCTTCAACGTGCTTCTTGGCTCCTCCTGGTTCGATAAACCTTGGTTTCTTTCTGAGGGAAAACTTGCTGCTGTGCGCATCATACCTTCCTCTTGGGGTTGCCCAACGAACGTGTGAAATACACGCCATCAATAGGAAAGGTCCAACGTGTCTCTCGATAGTTTGTAACTTGTACGACACGGAAAGCCTCGAGTCCGCCTCCTATATAAAGGGGAGCCGAGGGTGAAAGAAAAAGATCAAATCTATTCTCAAGACACACCATATTTTCAGAGTCGAGCACCTTTTTGGCTGAACCTTTGAGATCTACGTGCCCTTTACTTTCTACAAAATCCTAAGTCTACAATCCGTAGGTATTGACAAGTTAATCCCTTGTCAATTGGCGCCGTCTGTGGGGATTGGAGGCCGCAAACAGGTGATCTCGATGGCATCGTCAACATCATCAACAACAATCAACGCGATGGACGGAGGTAAATAGGTCCAACCTGATCTCGTCAATTTTGTTCCTCACTCTCTCGCCCGTTTGCATGCATATGCCGATTTGGAGGAGTCGACGGAGATGACGTTCGGAAGCTTCTGTTTCCTTGTCGAGAAAGAAGGATCACATCGTCTCACGGCACCGATTTTTTTCGGGACCGTTAGCGGCCGATTCCGATTTCTCAGGATCATTAGCATCATCCATCGAGTCAGGCGATGAGGAGGTTTCTCCGCCAAGCTTCACCATGCCCGCTACCGGCAGAGAACTAGCCAATCGATTCGGCAACATGACTTTTGGGTCGTTCAGATTCCGATCTAGGTAGTGACTCGGAAAGCATCGACAACATCGGCTTCACCAACTTCGACTTCATTGACAGATCCACGTATATTAGGGAGGTCTTCGCCGATCCATACGACGGTGTCACCTACCCTGAAGATGATGAAAACACAACTAAAATATATCACCAAGTCTGCGCAATCGAGGAAGCAAGCCGCCAAGAGGACGAAGCGTCGGAGGTTTTTGATGGTTTAGGCATCCCATACATCGATCCCACAGATCTCACGCGTGGAACAGGAAATAATACATCGGGTCCACGCCGCGATTACAAGTAAACTTGCCGCCATAAGCTTGGGATAAAGCTCAGAGAGCCATGAATGGTACAGAGCCGATGACTACCGCGGCTACGCCGGAAGCATTGCAAGCATATCAATATAAACTCGCCCGTGCTGGACGAGAGCTAGAAAAACAAGGGGCGATACTCGACGAAAGAAGAGCTGCAACTTCTGCGTCAAGTGCGTGCAGATCCAACCTAAGCCGACACTCAAGAACTTTGCGAGATAGTCACAGAGACACCCGCACAAGAGCAAGATCTCGACTGGCAAATGTGCCCGAGCATGAACGAAAAAACTTGATCCAAAACCTCGACATGTCCTTTATGTCGATAGACACGAGAGGGCACATCATCCCAAAAACTCCAGAAGCAGGGTATATGGCGACACATGCCTTCATAATAGCATCCAAACCTCCTCAGGGAGATCTCAGAGAAGCACTATACCAAATGTCTATGGCAGGGGTCGGTGTTATGGGGGCAGCAATAGCAGGCACGAGTGCACCACAACCCGAAGGTGCTCCATGAAGAAACAGTCCAAAGCAAAATAGTCCCCGACCCACTACGGTGGCGGCGCGAGATCCTCCACGAGAAAGTGACGCAAGGAACATGGTGACACAGGCTCGAGTCAATATAGCACGTGAAGAGAGAAGTTGAGAAAATAGAACAAGAGAATGGCGACACTCGCCAGAAGTTAACAATGAAGACATGTGTGAATTCCCTTGCTTTACCCGACGGGTTCGCAAAACTCGGGTTCCCTCTGGCTTTAAGTTACCTGATAAGTATAAAAAGTTCGATGGATTGCAAGATCCAGAGGATTGGCTAGTCAACTACCTGGAAACAGTGAAGTTGATGGGCGGAACTAGGGCAACAGCCATACAAAGCATTCAAGTTCACCTCAGCGGAGCCGCGAGATCTTGGCTGAAGAAGTTACCAGGAGGGTCCATCGACATCTGGTAGAGTTTCGAGGACTTGTTCGTGAGGAACTTCCGTTCTACGTGCAAGAAACCTACATCAATAGAGCAGCTAAGGACTTGCAAGCAGAAGTCAGATGAATCAATGAGGATGTACATCCAGCGATGGAGCATCATAAAAAACTCGGCAGAGAATGTGTCCGATGAAAGAGCAATTGATGCGTTTGTCGCAGGGATCCAAAGAAGAGATCTAATCGAAGAATTGGGTAGATCCAACCCAAGAACAATGGCGGACCTAATGGAAATAGCGAATCACTGGGCTGATGGGGAAGATGTTGTTCAAAACAAACGTCAGAGATCACCCGAGGAGGATCGCAATAGAAACAACAATCAAAATAGGCGACGATTTCACCACTTCTCAGATTATGACGGCCTAGCCAAGTGGCAGCTGGCTTCTGAGGAAATAGTGGAGGAAATCATCGGGATGATTACCAGAGGAGCAACGACCAGCGCAACAATCATGGAGATGCGCCAAGCTCCAGCAGACAAAATAATTGGCCTAGGTTTCCAAGGCCATACAACATGTCACCCGAAGATCTTTTGAACGGGACATGTCAGATGCACTTTTACCTCGGAAGTGAAGGAAAAAGACAGTCGGGTCATGTTCTGAAGGACTGCCGAACTTTCCAAGATTTACGAAGGTATGCAGAAAACACCAACACGCAAGCGGCAAACAGGGGGTATGTGCAGGGGCCGAGGAGTGAAATCCACCTGCCGCCACCACCCGCAGTTACCAGTGCAAATCAACATCATCTGCAACTTGCGGCACCTCCAGGCAATAATGGCGAATTCATAGACACAACGAGAGCAGTGTCGATGATATAGAAAGGTAGACCCTCGAATAGGGCTCAAAAAATAATTTCGCGACAGGTATACATGGCAGAAATGTTGCCTCCACCAACCATTGAGTACCTCAATTGGTCGGGACAAGCAATAGGGTTCACCTAGGATGATCATCCACCTCAAGTTCCTCGACCAGGGCAGTCGGCTATGATCGCAGGATTCGAGGTCTCCTGCATATTCATAGATGGAGGAAGCAGTCTAAACCTCATATATGCGGATACGCTGCGGAAGATGAATATCTCTTTGGCAAACTTGACACCAACTGACACACGTTTTCATGGCATCACACCTGAGAAGCCAAGTTATCCTTTGGGAAAGATTCTACTTGACGTACAATTCGGCACAAGGGAGAACTTCAGGAAAGAGAGGCTGGAATTCGAAGTTATTGATTGGCCATCACAATATCACGCGTTATTGGGACGACCCGCATATGCCAGATTTATGGTTGTGCCGTACTACACATATTTGTTGTGGAGAATCCCTGGACCCAATGGCCCAATAACTGTTATCACCAGAATTTGACCGGATCAGAGGTGGGCCGCGATTAAGATGGGCTTGAAGAATATACACGGAAGAAATACATGAATCGGCCTTGTATACAAAGTTTGGGCTAGTTTGCCCGTGTATCTGTAAATATAGTAGATTACGTGTCGGTTAGATAGAATTTGGCTCGTGCACGGTTGGGATTATTCCCACGTTAGAAAGTCTACGGACTATAAATATGTATCTAGGGTTATTGAGAAAGACAACAATCACGTTCATCACAAACCAATCTAGGTGCATCGCCAACCCCTTGTTTCGAGGGTTTCTTCCGGGTAAACATCATGCTGCCTAGATCGCATCTTGCGATCTAGCCAGTATACGTTTATTCGTTTGTTCATGCGTTGCTCGTGCTGAAGCCTTGTTGATGGCGAGCAGCGTAGTTATCATAGATGTGTTAGGGTTAGCATTGTTTCATTGTATCATATGCTTTCGTCCTTGCAACCCTTAGACGTCTAGCCGCCCTTACACCTATCTTAGGTGTAAGGGCGGCACCTCGCTTGATCATTATTTAGTAGATCCGATCCGTTATGATTGCTCCTTGTTCTTCAAGGATTAGTTTAATATCTCGCATAGTTAGGCCTTGCAAACGGGTTGAAGGATCCGGTAGCACGTAGGGTGTAGTTTGCTAGCCCTAGATAAGATGTTCCGGGATCAACTTCGTGTTGGTTTTTAGGCCTTGTTTAGGGTTGGTTTATTATAACCGTGCGTGGCTGCCGAGCTCAATCACGCGTAGGATGTTCCGATTATGTGGTGAAAACCCTAAATCGTCGTAGGTCATTTTAGCTTTATATTGATCAAGCAGGACCACCATGTGATCGTAGACCTCATACGAACCATGGGTGGATCGGCTCCTTGAGCCGATTCACAGAACAACCTGAGAGCCGATCGAGGCTCGTATTTAATGTTTATGTGTATGCCATGCAGGAAACTAAGCGAAGCAAATCCATCACCTTCCTGACCAGGTATAGGTCAGGTGGCACGCCTGTTGCGGTCAGAAACCCACCGGCGGGCAGCGACTGGCAACACCGTAGAGCCGGGAACAACTAGGGCTGCGGCTGGCCCCAGTCCCTCAGAGCAACGGCCCGCAAAGCCTTCCGGTCACACGTCCGATGCCGTCGCAAGGGCGTGCCACCCGACCTATACCCGGTCGTGAAGGTGTTGGTTGATGCCTCGCTTAGTTTCCGCATGGCATACACGTAAACGTTAAATACGAGCCTCGATCGGCTCTCAAGTTGTCCCGTGAATCGGCTCAAAGAGCCGATCCACCCATGATTCGTACGAGGTGTACGAATATATGGTGGTCCTGCTTGATCAAGATAAAGCTAAAGCGATCTACGACGATTTAGGGTTTTCACCGCATAATCGGATCATCCTACTCACGATTGGGCCTCGCGCTCGCGTACGGTGATCGTAAGCCGATCCTAGACAGGGCCTAAAAACCAACACGAGGTTGATCCCTAGAACATCCTGTCTAGGCTTAGCAAACTACACCCTACATGCCGCCGGATCCTCCAACCCTTTGTAAGGCCTAACTATTGCAGATATTAAACTAATCCTTGAAGAACAAGGAGCAACCGTAACGGATCGGATCTACTAAACAATGATCAAGCGGAGTCGCCCCTACACCTAAGATAGGTGTAAGGGCGGCTAGATGTATAAGGGTTGCACTACGACAACGATATGATACGAAGAACAATGCTAACCCTAACACATCTAAGATAACTACGTTGCTCGCCATCAAAAAGGCTTCGAGCACGAGCAACGCATGAACAACGTGAAGCTTGTGCTTGCCTAGATCGCAAGATGCGATCTAGGCAGCATGGTGCTTACCGGGAGAAACCCTCGAGACGAAGGAGTTGGCGATGCGCCGAGATTTGTTTGTGTTGAACGTTGGTTGTTGTTTATTTCATAAACCCTAGATACATATTTATAGTCCAGGGACTTTCTAACTCAAGCGTGCACCTAACCGTGCACGGGTAAAACTCTAACTCCTAACCGACACGTATCCTACTATGGTACAGATACACGGGCAATTAGCCCAAACTTGGTACACAAGGCCGATTCACGTATTTCTTCCATGTATATTCTTCAAACCCATCTTGATCGCGGCCCACCTCTGACTCGGTCAAATACTGGTGATAACACATGCCCCCCTGGTTTTGGAAATGACATTTCCAAAATCATCACGCTTTCTCTCGTCGGGTCATGTCGTAGCAGAGCAGAAACCGCCGCAGAATCCTTCATCTCTTCGACCACAGGGTGACTGCAATCTTGGTCAAAACTCAATAAGCCGATGTCAGCGCATCAAGCCTTCATCCTTTCGATCAATGAGTTTGAGTTCCGCCGGATCACCACCCTTGACGAAAATCGCGGCGCAGGACTAGCCGATGTCCACCCAATCGGCTTTCAAAAACAGAGCATCCACCAGACCAGCTGCCCCCCGAGTCTCAGTCAAGGCGAAACAGAGACGAGGGCACGCCATTCAGACAAATGGACCTGGGCTAGATCATGTCTGAGAGAACTATCATGCAGAGCCAGCCGCAGTCGATCACCCCTCCTCCATTGAAAGTCGATATTGCGGATGATCACACGACGGCTCGAAGTAGAACTCCTCCGACACGTAGCTAGAGATCCTTGTGTTTTGCACATGCTACCGGTAGATCCCATAAAATTTGTGCTAAAGTCGATGGCCACGCATCGGCTTTGTCCCTCAGCCTCTAAAGTCGATGCCCGTGCATCGGCTGTACCTTGCGAGAAACTGCGTGAGAATTTTTTTTTACAGGCCGATTTTTCTATCGGCCCCCGATGTTTCGCTGCACATGTATCGCACATGTTCATCTGATTAGGTGCCCCCCGAGCCGATTCTGCCAGGTAACTGCTGAAATCGGCTCTGTGATTAACCAAGGTACTTTATGCGAACGTCGGGTTGATTAGGACCAGTGTGGACTTCTTCTAGCTCATTAGCCGACGTAACCCTATTGCCCATTAGATTTGCGTTGGATCCGAGCAGAATGGATGGTGAGGATAATTTTGGCCGATTGCTGGAATCGGCCTCCACGTTGCTTGCTCGACGAAGGCTTTTGCAATGTTCCTTCACAAATCCTGGAGCCGATTACCGGATCGGCATCGCCACATTTGTCCATCGATGTTGCTCTTGTTACACGGTCGGTCCGGTGGATAAAACCAGCCTAACCCCGTTCTTTGTCACGTCGATGCGCTCGCAGTCGTCCAAATTGATGCCCGAGAGTGGCTCTTGGCCCGATGTCTCCCAAACGTTCATGCCAGCCGTCGAAATCTCGGCTGAATCATCTGCGTGGACGACTTCTACTTCATCTCCATCCCACTGTATTAGGCATTGGTGCATCGTGGATGGAATGCAACAGTTAGCGTGGATCCAATCTCTCCCTAGTAGGACAAGCATAGGAGCTTTTGCCGTCGACAATAAAGAACGTCGTAGGGACAGCTTTTCCTTCCTACGGTCGGATCCACACTCGGAACACCTTGTGCGTCGGATGCTTGGCCGTTGAAATCGCTCGGTGTTACATTGGTCTTGATCGGATCCGAGCTGGAGCGTCCCAACCGACGTAGCATGGAGTATGACATGATGTTAATCGCCGCTCCGGTGTCCACCAACATCTTGTTGACAAGCTGCCCATTGATGTATCCTCGCAAGTACAGTGGCTTTCGGATGCTCGTAACTTCTTTCTCGTGGCTTCTCAAAGATGACCAGCCGTGGGCCGCAGTCCAGCTTGTGCCACAGGTGCTTCGTATAATCCTGGAGCGCTAAACTCCGTTGGAAGGATGAAGACCATGTTTGTTCCAGCCGATGTCTCATCATCGGCTTTCCTTTGTCTGGGGCGCCACTCTTTTCTTTGTGGCCGACCTTCTTCGTCCAGGGTTCGCTGAATTTTGGCGGCCAGATCAGGCCATGCCTTCCTCAACGTGTGCAGGTATAATCTTTCATCTTCCTCCAACCCACGCAGACGCTGAACCCTTCGCTTCTGGGAACGGCTGAGCCCATCAGGGCACCACCTTGGCAGATGATACTTGTCTTCTTCATCATCGTCCTCTAGTTCCTCGAGATCTTCCACCCGAGCGGACTCGAGCATGCTTGTTCCGAGGCGGGAGAGGCCCTAGACGCTTGAACACGGACACGTTAGCCGCATCCTTCTTCTTCGTTTACATCTCGGGCAATTGCCGATTGTAGGCAATCGGCTCATTCCCGAATCCCAGCAAGTGTCCGAAGAAGGGGCAGTCCCAGTGCCTATCCACGTCGTCTTGCTCCCTCGACTTTTCCTTGGCATGGCGCTCATATCGCTCCTCGTCGTGATCATGCCGACGACGTCTCCTGTCGTCCCTAGCCAGACGATCCTTTTCATCTTCGTCGTCGTACCGTCGGCGTTGGTCATACTGACTCACATACTTGTTGAGGAGGTGATCAGAGAGAGGTCGCTGATATCTTATGTTCTTCACTTCTCCCTCTCGTGACATAGCGCTTGCCGTCGTGGCGGAGCCGATCGCGTGGAGCGGCTTCCTCTCGTGTCTTTGCTATGAGAGCAACTGCCCTCATCTCCGTCCTTACCGCAGTGGTGCCCAGGTCCCACCATGTTGATATTGCACGAGAAATCTGGCTGGCACCCTCCATGGTAAGTACACTCCACCATGTTAACGGCGGGGAAGGGGTGTGTGTCGACTTTCATGGCGTACTGGTTGAAAATTAACCGCCCTTTTTCTATCGCCATTTGGATCCGCCGACGCCACACCCTGCAGTCGTTAGTGGTGTGGGTGAACGTGTTATGCCACTTGCAGTATGGCTTTCCGTTCAGCTCCCGCACCGTAGGGATCTTGTGGCCTTCGGGTACCTTTATATGCTTCTCCGTGAGTAAGAGATCGAAAATCTGCTCGGCTTTGGTCACGTCGAAGTCGAACCCTTTTGGAGGGCCTTGTGGCTTCACCCATTTGCAGGACACGGGGCCTCGCCGCTCGAGTCCATTCAGCCACCGCTACCTCTCGATCTCCCGCAGCACCTTCATCCTCGTCCGCCTCAACCAGGGCCACCGCACGCTTGAATTTGTCCCGGTAAACATCCGGGTGGCGCCTGTTCATATGCCGACAGCCTTCGCACCATGTGTGCCAATGAAGGGTAGTCTCGCTTGGGAGGCCACGTCCTTGATTGATGATGAGAGACCCACCACCGCCAACTCGATCGCTTCTTTTTCACTTACGTGAACCGAATAGCATCGGTTCCTCACGGTCCCGAAGCGCTGGATGTATTCTCGACACTGTTTCCCGCGCTCCGTCGTACTTGTGCTAGATCGGCAATGCCAGCCTCGGAAGCCTCTCGAGTGATACTCGCTCATGGAACTCGCTCTTCCAACCGCTTCCAAGTCCGGATTGAGTTCGGTGGCAGGGATGTGTACCACCCGAAAGCCGATCCCGTGAGGGACCGTGCGAAGAACCTCACACGCAGCTCGTCCGATGCCGAGATCGTGCCCAGCTATGCCAAATATCGGCTCACATGCTCGATGGAGCTGGAACCATCTGATCCACTAAACTTTGTGAAGTCCGGGAGCCGATATTTGGGTGGTAGAGGGATCAATTCGTACTCGTTGGGGTACGGCTTGGTATAGCCGAACGTCTTCCTTTTCGGCATCATGCCGAACTGATCTTTCAGAATTGTACAAATCTGATCCGCGGTGATGGCTGAAGGTGTCGAACCCTGAAGATTCGCCGGGGTGGCATACTTAACCAGCCATGCTTGCTTTTCCAGCTCTGAGCCAACCGCAGGAGCTGGGCTCGGAGGTTTGTCGGAGTAGCGTACTTAGCTAGCCACGTCCGCTTCTCGAGATCTGCTCCCGACGTTCCTCCCGCTGTTCCGCAGGCCCTCGCCGTTGCAGCTCGGTTCGAGAGTGCCCATGTACTGCAGTCTGGCACATATGCGCACGTGTATCCGTGCGGGATCTCTTTGGGCGCCTCAGGTAAGAATTGGTAGTCACTAGGGTCACCACCAATCTTGTAGACGACTTATGCCGATGAGTTCGGCACTTCTGGTGCTGCCAACGCGAACGGCAGCGGTGGATGGGACTGGAGTGGCATCTCTCCTTTGTAAGTCCCCGCAGCTGGTCCCGACGGAGAATACCGATGGCTCATGATTTTCCTGGATCACGCGCGAGCGACACGCTCCAAAGTGTTCACCAGAGCTCTCGAGTGGCGGTGCAGCGAATGAGCCACCATGAAGTTGATCTCCCGACGCAGCGACCTGGTGCGTTCTTCTCGACGGGGCGGACAGGTCCACTCCATCGAGCGCGCTTCAGGTGAGAACCCCTTCCACCCGATGCCATGGGAGCGGGTTCCGTGGAAAGAGCCGATGAGTTCGGCTTCGAGGACTGCCTTGATCTCGTCATGCTTCTTCTTGAGCTCGTCAGTCAGATCCTCGTACTTGACCGGAGTGCTTTCCGCCATCTCGGATGTAGATGGCGATGCGGTGGATGTCGAAGATTGTCCCACCGGCGTGCCGGAATGTGTTGCGGTCGAAACCCACCGGCGGGCAGCGACCGGCAACACCGTAGAGCCGGGAACAACTAGGGCTGCGGCTGCCCCGGTCCTCGCGAGCGACGGCCCGCAAAGCCTTCTCGGTCACACGTCCGATGCTCGTCGCAAGGGCGTGCCACCTGACCTATACCCGGTCGGAAGGTGTTGGTTGATGCCTCGCTTAGTTTCCTCGCATGGCATACACGTAAACGTTAAATACGAGCCTCGATCGGCTCTCGGGTTGTCCCGTGAATCGGCTCAAAGAGCCGATCCACCCATGATTCGTACGAGGTGTACGAATATATGGTGGTCCTGCTTGATCAAGATAAAGCTAAAACGATCTACGACGATTTAGGGTTTTCACCGCATAATCGGATCATCCTACTCACGATTGGGCCTCGCGCTCGCGTACGGTGATCGTAAGCCGATCCTAGACAGGGCCTAAAAACCAACACGAGGTTGATCCCTAGAACATCCTGTCTAGGCTTAGCAAACTACACCCTACACGCCGCTGGATCCTCCAACCCTTTGTAAGGCCTAACTATTGCGGATATTAAACTAATCCTTGAAGAACAAGGAGCAACCGTAACGGATCGGATCTACTAAACAATGATCAAGCGGGGTGCCGCCCCTACACCTAAGATAGGTGTAAGGGCGGCTAGATGTATAAGGGTTGCACTACGACAAGATATGATACGAAGAACAATGCTAACCCTAACACATCTAAGATAACTACGTTGCTCGCCATCAAAAAGGCTTCAAGCACGAGCAACGCATGAACAACGTGAAGCTTAGTGCTGCCTAGATCGCAAGATGCGATCTAGGCAGCATGGTGCTTACCAGGAGAAACCCTTGAGACGAAGGAGTTGGCGATGCGCCGAGATTTGTTTGTGTTGAACGTTGGTTGTTGTTTATTTCATAAACCCTAGATACATATTTATAGTCCAGGGGACTTTCTAACTCAAGCGTGCACCTAACCGTGCATGGGTAAAACTCTAACTCCTAACCGACACGTATCCTACTATGGTACAGATACACGGGCAATTAGCCCAAACTTGGTACACAAGGCCGATTCACGTATTTCTTCCATGTATATTCTTCAAACCCATCTTGATCGCGGCCCACCTCTGACTCGGTCAAATACTGGTGATAACAACGCCCTTGCACCAGCATCGGACGTGCGTGCCGAGGCTTTGCGGGCCGTCGCTCGAGGGACCAGGGCCAGCCGCAGCTCTGGGAGCCTCCCGGCTCTACTGTGTTGCCCGTCGTTGCTCGCCGGTGGGTTTCGACCGCAACACATTCCGGCACGCCCGGTGGGACGGTCTTCGACATCAACCGCATCGCCATCTACATCTAAGATGGCGGAAGGTACTCCAGTCACGTACGAAGATCTGACTGAGGAGCTCAAGAAGAAGTATGACGAGGTCAAAGCTATCCTCGAAGCCGACCTCATCGGCTCTTTCCAAAGGACCCGCTCACACGGCATTAGGTGGAAAGGGTTCTCACCTGAAGGCGCGCTCGATGGAGTGGACCTGTCCGCCCCTTCAGAGGAACGCACCAGGTCTCTGCGTCAGGAGATTAATTTCATGGTAGCTCATTCGCTGCACCGCCATTCTGAGAGCCTGGTGAACACTTTGGAGCGTGTCGCCCTTCGGGTGATCCAGGAAATCATGAGGCATCAGTACTCTCCGTCAGGACCTGCTCTAGGGACTCACCAAGGAGAGATACCACTCCAGTCCCGACCACCGCTGCCGTTCGCGTTGGCAGCACCAGAAGTGCCGAGTTCACCGGCATTCGTCGTCTACAAGATCGGTGGTGACCCTAGCGATTACCAGTTCTTATATGAGGCGCCTAAGGAGATCCCTCACGGGTACACGTGCACATACGTGCCAGACTGCAGTAAATTGGCACTCACGAACCAGACTGCAACAGCAGGAACTTCTGGAACAGCAGGAGGAACTTCTGGAACAGATCTTGAGAAGCAGACGTGGCTAGCTAA
The DNA here is from genome assembly GCF_022539505.1 of Lolium rigidum. Lineage (NCBI taxonomy): Eukaryota > Viridiplantae > Streptophyta > Magnoliopsida > Poales > Poaceae > Lolium > Lolium rigidum. The sequence goes on along the minus strand of NC_061513.1, from coordinate 45,760,859 downwards.
GTATGCCACTCCGACGAACCTCCAGATCTCAACTCCTGCAGCTGGCTGAGAGCTTGAGAAGCAAGCGTGGCTGGCTAAGTATGCCACTCCAGCGAATCTTCGTAGTTCGACTCCTGCAGCCGACGACCGCGGATCGGATCAGTACAATCTTGAGAGACCGGTTCGGCATGGTGCCGAAAAGGAGGGCAATCCGCTATTCCAAGCCGTACCCCAACGAGTACGATTTGATCCCACTACCACCCAAATATCGGCTCCCCGAATTCTCCAAGTTTAGTGGGTCGGATGGCTCCAGTTCAATCGAGCATGTGAGCCGATATTTGGCGCAGCCTGGGCACGATCTCAGCATCGGATGAACTACGCGTGAGGTTCTTCGCACGGTCCCTCACAGGATCGGCTTTCGGGTGGTACACATCGCTGCCACCGGACTCAATCCGGACTTGGAAGCGCTTGGAAGAACAGTTCCACATGCGGTATCACTCGGAGGCTTCCGAGGCTGGCATTGCCGATCTAGCACAAGTACGACGTAAGCGCGGAGAAACAGTGTCGAATACATCCAACGCTTCGAGACCGTTAGGAACCGATGCTATTCGGCTCGTGTGACTGAAAAAGAAGCAGTCGAGTTGGCGGTGGTGGGTCTCGCATCACCGATCAAGGATATGGCTTCCCAAGCAGACTACCCTTCACGGGCGCATATGGTTCTGTCATCATATGAACAGCGCCACCCAGAGTTGTACCAGGATAAATTCAAGCGTGCGGTAGTCCTGGTTGAGGCAGATGAAGATGAAGGCTCTGCGGGAGATCAAGAGGTAGCAGTGGCTGAATGGACTCGGGGGGCAAGCCCCGTGTCCTGCAAATGGGTTAAGCCACAAGGTCCTCCAAGAGGGTTTGACTTCGACGTGACCAAAGCCGAGCAAATTTTCGACCTCTTACTTAAGGAGAAGCAGCTAAAGGTACCCGAAGGCCACAAAATCCCCACGGCACAGGAGCTGAACGGAAAGCCATACCGCAAGTGGCATAACACGTTCACCCATACCACCAACGACTGCAGGGTGTGGCGTCAGCAGATCCAAATGGCGATAGAACAAGGGCGTCTAATTTTCAGCCAGTACGCCATGAAAGTCGACACACACCCTTTCCCCGCCGTTAACATGGTGGAGTGCACTTACCCCGGGAGGTGCCAGCCCAGGTTTCTCGTTCGACATCAACATGGTAGGACCTCGGGCACCACCCCGGTAAGGACAGAGACGAGGGCAGCTGCTCTCATAACAAGGACAAAGAGGAAGCCGTTCCACGCGATCGGCTCCGGCACGATGGCAAGCGCTACATCACAGAGGGAGAAGTGAGGAATGTGCGATATCAGCGATCTCTCTCTGATCACCTCCTCAACAAATACGTGAGTCAATACGACCAACGCCGATGATACAACGACGATGACGAAAGAGATCGTCTGGCTAGCAGGGACGCCAGGAGACATCGTCGGCATGATCGCGACGAGGAGAGATATGAGAGCTATGCCAAGGAAAAGTCAAGAGAGCAAGACGACGTGGATAGGCATCGGGACTGTCCCTTCTTCGTACACTCGCTGGGATTCGGGAATGAGCCGATTGCCTACAATCGGCAACCGCCCGTAATGTAGACGAAGAAGAAGGATGCGGTGAGACGTGTCAGTGTTCAAACGTCTAGGGCCTCTCCCGCCTCGGAACAAGCACGCTGAGTCCTCTCGGGTGGAAGATCTCGAGGAGTTAGAAGACGATGATGAAGAAGAAGATGATAAGTACCACCGGCCAAGGTGGTGCCCTGATGGACTCAGCCGTTCCCAAAAGCGTAGGGTTCAGCGACTACGTGGTTTGGACGAAGCCGAAAGGTTATACCTGCACACGTTAAGGAAGGCGCGGCCCGATCCGGCCGCGAAAATTCAGCGAACTCCGGACGAAGAAGGTCGGCCACAAAAGAAAGAGTGGCGCCCCAAACAAAGGAAAGCCGATGATGAGACATCGGCTGGCACAAACATGGTGTTCATCCTTCCAGCGGAGTTTAGTGCTCCAGGATTAGACGAAGCACCTGTGGCACAACTTGACTGCGGCCCACGGCCAGTTATCTTTGAGAAGCCACGAGAAAGAAGCTACAGACACCTGAAGGCCCTATACCTATGAGGTTATATCAATGGGCAGCCTGTCAACAAGATGTTGGTGGACACCGGAGCGGTAGTCAACATTATGCCATACTCCATGCTACGTCGGTTGGGACGCTCTAGCTCGGATCTGATCAAGACCAACGTTACATTGAGCGATTTCAACGGCCAAGCATCTGAAGCACAAGGTGTTATGAACGTGGATCTGACCGTAGGAAGGAAAACCATCTCTACGACGTTCTTTATTGTCGATAGCAAGAGCACCTATGCTGTCCTGCTAGGGAGAGATTGGATCCACGCCAAGCTCGTTGCATTCCATCCACGATGCACCAATGTTTAATACAGTGGGATGGAGATGAAGTAGAGGTCGTCCACGCGGATGACTCAGCCGAGATTTCAACGGGCCGGCATGAACGTTTGGGAGACGGCAGGCCAAGAGCCACTCTCGGGCATCAATTTGGACGATCGCGAGCGCATCGACGTGACAAAAAGCGGGGTGAGGCTGGTCTTATCTACCGGCCTCGACCGTGTAACAAGAGCAAAATCTATGGACGTACGTGGCAAGGCCGATCCTTGTGATCGGCCCCAAAAAAAAAGGATAATCGACTCAAGATGTCACGAGTCATGGTAAGCAAGACCAAGATGTACACCTTCATTGAGCAATTCAATCAACATGGGGCCATTCCAGACCAATTATCCTCACCATACGTTCTGCCTGTATTCAACGTCGATCTAACAGGAAAGCGGATACGAGTTTACGTCGATGAAGAAGTCAACATTGGTCCCGACGGAGCCGATGTTCAAGTACGATGCCTTGGCTAACTACGAGCCGATATCTGCAGTTACCTGGCAGATTCGGCTCGGGGGGCACCTAACCAGATGAACATGTGCGATGAACATGTTCGATACATGGGCAGTGAAATATTGAGGGCCCATAGAACAATCGGCCAGTAAAAAAAAATTCATAATGTACAGCCGATGCACAGACATTGACTTTAGAGCTAAGAAACAAAGCCGATGCACAGCCATCGACTCTAGTACAAATTACACAAGGAGACTCTACTGAAGGGACATTTCGAGGGCATGGAGGACATCAGCACGAACACGATCCACCTCCGCGACCTCGGCCTCATCATCTTCGTCGTTGCCTGCTACCAGCGGCGTGTTCAAGGCGCGGATTTCGGCCAAGCCGGTCTTCAGTTCAGCTTTGAGGCCTTCTGCTTCCTCGAGGGAGTGAACGATGAGAGCTTCCTTAGCTTCAATGAGCTATTTTGTTGCCCGAACCTTCTCTTCAAGGACCTCCAACTCTTTGCGCAAGGTCGCCAGTTCAGCAATGCTTTGTCGGATGTGTCGCTTTGGCGTCCAAGGCAGCCCTTTATTCTCATTAAGCCGTTGGCGTTTGTCGCGCAATATCGGCTTTCAACGGGAGCTGAGCGTGGCGCGAGTCGATTCTCCGATGAGCCGATGCCACTCTTGACCTATGGGCGGACGGAGTTACGGCCGGCCAAAGTTTCACCGCGGCGTCACCGGAAGATGAGGCTGGATATCCTCCGAATGCTCGTCACCGCCGGAGTCTTCAACCAATGTCTCGATGGAGGAGAGCAGGGCCTTGACATGCTGGGGTTGACCATGTGTAGTGCTGGGTCCTGGCTCTTCGCTCGTTTTAACGATAGCCGGTTCGATGGATTCGGGGTCAAATGTTAGCAGGCTGATAAGACTCATAACCAGGTTTGATGATCATGTTTGAATTGCTCATGCCAATTGGAAGGAAGCAGGGACGGATCATGATGGAATAGAATTGCCGAGTGTCAACATCATCGGCAAAACTATCTAACCTGAAGGAGACTGGATTTTCAAAACAGCCGATGAAACAGCCATCGACTTTAGAGTTGCAAAGTATTATGGTCAGATATTAAATTACAGTCTGAATTTGAGGAGTGCTTGGACGACTGCCTAAATTGGTATTTGAGCCTGGCCTCATGGGCGTTTGAGGGGAGAGGTCCGATACGTTGCTATCGGTTCTTGGTGCAGCAAATGGAAGACTTGAAATTGGATAAATGGAGAGTCAAATTGGAAGAACAGTTCTTATTGATTCGAGGGAACGACTTTACAAGAAAGAGCCGATGGCTCTCAAAAGGATCATCCGATGCCTAATGCACTACTACCACTAGTCCTATGCTACTAGTCCTAGTCTAAGGGCCGTTGATGCCCTCGTCGGTGATGTCATGGCTGCTGTCGGCGGGCTCCTCATCGCTGCTGCCGTAGCCTTCGGCAGGGGCCCCGTACTCCCCTCGTCATCGTCGTCGTCGTCATCATCATCTGACCCGGCGTGGAAGCGCTTCATCGGCGGGTACTCGTCGGAGGAGGTGTCCTCCTCCACTTCCTCATCCTCCTCATCGGAAGAGATGTCTTCGCCCCAGAGAGCATCATCGTCGCCCTCCTCCTCCGAATCCCCATCAATGAGGAAATGGAGGTTGTCTTCCCCATCGGTCAGGGATTCATCATCCTCTGACCAGACGGAGAAGTCCCAGTCCGCCTCGTCCCATCGCTCCGGGGCGCGTATGTCCTCCGGCATCGGCTCGCGGGAGGAGGAGGACCGGTAGGAAAGACCGGAGGAGGAAGAGGAGGAGGAGTCCATGGGGGAAGAAGGGTTTTCGAGTACTACAGAGGAACAGAGGATGAGGAGGGGATGAAGAAGCAAACTGCTCGATGCGGTTAAATAAAGGGGATATGGTGGAGATTCAATGCCACAGCAGTTTCCGAGGAAGTGGTGCCCAAAGAGAAAATTTTGCCAGGTCACGCGGAGAAGTTGAGAAGGCAAGGCATCATGATGAAGGGTACTGCGACGGTTCTGCTCTGCCAACGACATGACCCGACGAAGAAAAAGCAGAGTGATTTTGGAATTATCATTTCCAAAACCAGGGGGGCATGTGTTATCACCAGAATTTGACCGGATCAGATGTGGGCCGCGATTAAGATGAGCTTGAAGAATATACATGGAAGAAATACATGAATCGGCCTTGTATACAAAGTTTGGGCTAGTTTGCCCGTGTATCTGTAAATATAGTAGGATACGTATCGGTTAGATAGAATTTGGCTCGTGCACGGTTGGGATTATTCCCACGTTAGAAAGTCTACGGACTATAAATATGTATCTAGGGTTATTGAGAAAGACAACAATCACGTTCATCACAAACCAATCTAGGCGCATCGCCAACCCCTTGTTTCGAGGGTTTCTTCCGGGTAAGCATCATGCTGCCTAGATCGCATCTTGCGATCTAGGCAGTATACGTTTATTCGTTTGTTCATGCGTTGCTCGTGCTGAAGCCTTGTTGATGGCGGCCAGCGTAGTTATCATAGATGTGTTAGGGTTAGCATTGTTTCATCGTATCATATGCTTTCGTCCTTGCAACCCTTAGACGTCTAGCCGCCCTTACACCTATCTTAGGTGTAAGGGCGGCACCTCGCTTGATCATTATTTAGTAGATCCGATCCGTTATGATTGCTCCTTGTTCTTCAAGGATTAGTTTAATATATGCATAGTTAGGCCTTGCAAACGGGTTGAAAGATCCAGTAGCACGTAGGGTGTAGTTTGCTAGCCCTAGATAAGATGTTCCGGGGATCAACTTCGTGTTGGTTTTTAGGCCTTGTTTAGGGTTGGTTTATTATCACCGTGCGTGGCTGCCAGGCTCAATCACGCGTAGGATGTTCCGATTATGTGGTGAAAACCCTAAATCGTCGTAGGTCGTTTTAGCTTTATATTGATCAAGAAGGACCACCATGTGATCGTAGACCTCTGATACGTCTCCGACGTATCGATAATTTCTTATGTTCCATGCTACATTATTGATGATATCTACATGTTGTATACACATTATATGTCGTATTTATGCATTTTCCGGCACTAACCTATTAACAAGATGCCGAAGAGCTAGTTGCTGTTTTCTGCTGTTTTTGGTTTCAGAAATCCTACAAAGGAAATATTCTCGGAATTGGACGAAATCAAAGCCCAGGGTCCTATTTTTGCACGAAGCTTCCAGAAGACCGAGGGAGAAAGGAAGTGGGGGCCACGAGGCGCCGCCACACTAGGGCGGCGCGGCCCAAGCCCTGGCCGCGCCGGCCTAGCGTGTGGGGCCCTCGTGTGGCCCCCCGCGTTGCCCTTCCGCCTACTTAAAGCCTCTGTCGCGAAACCCTCTGTATCGAGAGCCACGATACGGAAAACCTTACTGAGACGCCGCCGCCGCCAATCCCATCTCGGGGGATTCAGGAGATCGCCTCCGGCACCCTGCCGGAGAGGGGATTCATCTCCCGGAGGACTCTTCATCGCCATGATCGCCTCCGGAGTGATGAGTGAGTAGTTCACCCCTGGACTATGGGTCCATAGCAGTAGCTAGATGGTTGTCTTCTCCTCATTGTGCTTCATTGTTGGATCTTGTGAGCTGCCTAACATGATCAAGATCATCTATATGTAATACTATATGTTGTGTTTGTCGGGATCCGATGGATAGAGAATATTATGTTATGTTAATTATCAAGTTATTACCTATGTGTTGTTTATGATCTTGCATGCTCTCCGTTATTAGTAGAGGCTCTGGCCAATTTTTTGCTCTTAACTCCAAGAGGGAGTATTCATGCTCGATAGTGGGTTCATGCCTCCATTAAATCTGGGACAGTGACGTAAAGTTCTAAGGTTGTGGATGTGTTGTTGCCACTAGGGATAAAACATTGATGCTATGTCTAAGGATGTAGTTATTGATTACATTACGCACCATACTTAATGCAATTGTCCGTTGTTTTGCAACTTAATACTGGAAGGGGTTCGGATGATAACCTCGAAGGTGGACTTTTTAGGCATAGATGCATGCTCGGATAGCGGTCTATGTACTTTGTCGTAATGCCCAATTAAATCTCACTATATTTATCATATCATGTATGTGCATTGTTATGCCCTCTCTATTTGTCAATTGCCCGACTGTAATTTGTTCACCCAACATGCTTTTATCTTATGGGAGAGACGCCTCTAGTGAACTGTGGAGCCCAGTCCTATTCTTTACATCGCATACAATCTACTGCAATACTTGTTTTACTGTTTTCTGCAAACAATCATCTTCCACACAATACGGTTAATCCTTTGTTACAGCAAGCCGGTGAGATTGACAACCTCACTGTTTCGTTGGGGCAAAGTACTTTGGTTGTGTTGTGCAGGTTCCACGTTGGCGCCGGAATCCCTGGTGTTGCACCGCATTACATTCCGCCACCATCAACCTTCAACGTGCTTCTTGGCTCCTCCCCGGTTCGATAAACCTTGGTTTTTTTCGAGGGAAAACTTGCTACTCGTCCGCATCACACCTTCCTCTTGGGGTTCCCAACGGACGTGTGTCAACCGCACGCATCAAGCTCTTTTTCGGCGCCGTTGTCGGGGAGATCAAGACACGCTCGCAAGGGGAGTCTCCACTTCCCAATCTCTTTACTTTGTTTTTGTCTTGCTTTATTTTATTTACTACTTTGTTTGCTGCATTATATCAAAACACAAAAAAAATTAGTTGCTAGCTTTACTTTATTTACTGTCTTGCACTCTATATCAAAAACACAAAAAAAATTAATTACTTGCATTTACTTTATCTAGTTTGCTTTATTTATTACTGCTAAAATGAATACTCCTGAAAATTTGTTTGATGAGAGTAGCAAGCCCAAGACTAATGAAAAGGGAGCCGCTGAAACTTATGTATCCAATATACTATGCATGGCTGAGAAAACTCCAAACCCCGCTGAAGATTCTTCATCTCTTGATAATACTTAATTTACACTTTCTGCGCCTAGCTGAAAGGCGTTAAAGAAAAGCGCTTATGGGAGACAACCCATGTTTTTACTACAGTAATTTGTTTTATATTTGAGTCTTGGAAGTTGTTTACTACTGTAGCAACCTCTCCTTATCTTAGTTTTGTGCTTTGTTGTGCCAAGTAAAGTCTTTGATAGTAAAGTGAATACTAGATTTGGATTACTGCGCAGTTACTGCATTTCTTTGCTGTCACGAATTTCGACCTGCCTCCCTGTAGGTAGCTCAGAAAAATATGCCAATTTACGTGCGTGATCCTCAGATATGTACGCAACTTTCATTCAATTTGGGCATTTTCATTTGAGCAAGTCTGGTGCCTCAATAAAATTCATCTTTACGGACTGTTCTGTTTTGACAGATTCTGCCTTTTATTTCGCATTGCCTCTTTTGCTATGTTGGATGAATTTCTTTGATCCATTAATGTCCAGTAGCTTTATGCAATGTCCAGAAGTGTTAAGAATGATTTTGTCACCTCTGAACATGTTAATTTTTATTGTGCACTAACCCTCTAATGAGTTGTTTCGAGTTTGGTGTGGAGGAAGTTTTCAAGGATCAAGAGAGGAGAATGATGCAATATGATCAAGGAGAGTGAAAGCTCTAAGCTTGGGGATGCCCCGGTGGTTCACCCCTGCATATTTTAAGAAGACTCAAGCGTCTAAGCTTGGGGATTCCCAAGGCATCCCCTTCTTCATCGACAACATTATCATGTTCCTCCCCTGAAACTATATTTTTATTCCGTCACATCTTATGTACTTTGCTTGGAGCGTCGGTTTGTTTTTGTTTTTGTTTTTGTTTTTGTTTGAATAAAATGGATCCTAGCATTCATTGTGTGGGAGAGAGACACGCTCCGCTGTTGCATATGGACAAATATGTCCTTAGGCTTTACTCATAGTATTCAAGGCGAAGGTTGAATCTTCTTCATTAAATTGTTATATGGTTGGAATCGGGAAATGCTACATGTAGTAATTCTAAAATGTCTTGAATAATTTGATACTTGGCAATTGTTGTGCTCATGTTTAAGCTCTTGCATCATATACTTTGCACCCATTAATGAAGAAACACCTAGAGCTTGCTAAATTTGGTTTGCATATTTGGTCTCTCTAAAGTCTAGATAATATCTAGTATTGAGTTTTGAACAACAAGGAAGACGGTGTAGAGTCTTATAATGTTTACAATATGTATTTTATGTGAGTTTTGCTGCACCGTTCATCCTTGTGTTTGTTTCAAATAACCTTGCTAGCCTAAACCTTGTATCGAGAGGGAATACTTCTCATGCATCCAAAATCCTTGAGCCAACCACTATGCCATTTGTGTCCACCATACCTACCTACTACATGGTATTTCTCCGCCATTCCAAAGTAAATTGCTTGAGTGCTACCTTTAAAATTCCATCATTCGCCTTTACAATATATAGCTCATGGGACAAAATAGCCTAAAAACTATTGTGGTATTGAATATGTACTTATGCACTTTATCTCTTATTAAGTTGCTTGTTGTGCGATAACCATGTTCCCGGGGACGCCATCAACTCTTTGTTGAATATCATGTGAGTTGCTATGCATGTCCGTCTTGTCCGAAGTAAGAGAGATCTACCACCTTAATGGTTGGAGCATGCATATTGTTAGAGAAGAACATTGGGCCGCTAACTAAAGCCATGAATCATGGTGGAAGTTTCAGTTTTGGACATATATCCTCAATCTCATATGAGAACACTAATTGTTGCCACATGCTTATGAAGAGGAGTCCATTATCTGTTGTCCATGTTGTCCCGGTATGGATGTCTAAGTTGAGAATAATCAAAAGCGAGAAATCCAAAATGCGAGCTTTCTCCTTAGACCTTTGTACAAGCGGCATGGAGGTACCCCATTGTGACACTTGGTTAAAACATGTGTATTGCGATGATCCGGTAGTCCAAGCTAATTAGGACAAGGTGCGGGCACTATTAGTATACTATGCATGAGGCTTGCAACTTGTAAGATATAATTTACATAACTCATATGCTTTATTACTACCGTTGACAAAATTGTTTCATGTTTTCAAAATAAAAGCTCTAGCACAAATATAGCAATCGATGCTTTCCTCTTTGAAGGACCTTTCTTTTACTTTTATGTTGAGTCAGTTCACCTATTTCTCTCCACCTCAAGAAGCAAACACTTGTGTGAACTATGCATTGATTCCTACATACTTGCATATTGCACTTGTTATATTACTCTATGTTGACAATTATCCATGAGATATACATGTTATAAGTTGAAAGCAACCGCTGAAACTTAATCTTCCTTTGTGTTGCTTCAATACCTTTACTTTGATTTATTGCTTTATGAGTTAACTCTTATGCAAGACTTATTGATGCTTGTCTTGAAGTACTATTCATGAAAAGTCTTTGCTTTATGATTCATTTGTTTACTCATGTCATTACCATTGTTTTGATCGCTGCATTCATTACATATGCTTACAATAGTATGATCAAGGTTATGATGGCATGTCACTCCAGAAATTATCTTTGTTATCGTTTACCCGCTCGGGACGAGCGGAACTAAGCTTGGGGATGCCGATACGTCTCCGACGTATCGATAATTTCTTATGTTCCATGCTACATTATTGATGATATCTACATGTTTTATACACATTATATGTCGTATTTATGCATTTTCCGGCACTAACCTATTAACAAGATGCCGAAGAGCCGATTCTTGTTTTCTCGCTGTTTTTGGTTTCAGAAATCCTACAAAGGAAATATTCTCGGAATTGGACGAAATCAACGCCCAGGGTCCTATTTTTGCACGAAGCTTCCAGAAGACCGAGGGGGAAAGGAAGTGGGGGCCACGAGGCGCCGCCACACTAGGGCGGCGCGGCCCAAGCCCTTGCGGCGCCGGCCTAGCGTGTGGGGCCCTCGTGTGGCCCCCCGCGTTGCCCTTCCGCCTACTTAAAGCCTCCGTCGCGAAACCCTCTGTACCGAGAGCCACGATACGGAAAACCTTACTGAGACGCCGCCGCCGCCAATTCCATCTCGGGGGATTCAGGAGATCGCCTCCGGCACCCTGCCGGAGAGGGGATTCATCTCCCGGAGGACTCTTCATCGCCATGATCGCCTCCGGAGTGATGAGTGAGTAGTTCACCCCTGGACTATGGGTCCATAGCAGTAGCTAGATGGTTGTCTTCTCCTCATTGTGCTTCATTGTTGGATCTTGTGAGCTGCCTAACATGATCAAGATCATCTATCTGTAATACTATATGTTGTGTTTGTCGGGATCCGATGGATAGAGAATATTATGTTATGTTAATTATCAAGTTATTACCTATGTGTTGTTTATGATCTTGCATGCTCTCCATTATTAGTAGAGGCTCTGGCCAAGTTTTTGCTCTTAACTCCAAGAGGGAGTATTTATGCTCGATAGTGGGTTCATGCCTCCATTAAATCTGGGACAGTGACGAAAAGTTCTAAGGTTGTGGATGTGCTGTTGCCACTAGGGATAAAACATTGATGCTATGTCTAAGGATGTAGTTATTGATTACATTACGCACCATACTTAATGCAATTGTCTGTTGTTTTGCAACTTAATACTGGAAGGGGTTCGGATGATAACCTGAAGGTGGACTTTTTAGGCATAGATGCATGCTGGATAGCGGTCTATGTACTTTGTCATAATGCCCAATTAAATCTCACTATATTTATCATATCATGTATGTGCATTGTTATGCCCTCTCTATTTGTCAATTGCCCGACTGTAATTTGTTCACCCAACATGCTTTTATCTTATGGGAGAGACGCCTCTAGTGAACTGTGGACCCCGGTCCTATTCTTTACATCGCATACAATCTACTGCAATACTTGTTTTACTGTTTTCTCGCAAACAATCATCTTCCACACAATACGGTTAATCCTTTGTTACAGCAAGCCGGTGAGATTGACAACCTCACTGTTTCGTTGGGGCAAAGTACTTTGGTTGTGTTGTGCAGGTTCCACGTTGGCGCCGGAATCCCTGGTGTTGCGCCGCATTACATTCCGCCACCATCAACCTTCAACGTGCTTCTTGGCTCCTCCTGGTTCGATAAACCTTGGTTTCTTTCTGAGGGAAAACTTGCTACTGTCTGCATCACACCTTCCTCTTGGGGTTCCCAACGGACGTGTGTCAACTGCACGCATCAACCTCATACGAACCATGGGTGGATCGGCTCCTTGAGCCGATTCACAGGACAACCTGAGAGCCGATCGAGGCTCGTATTTAATGTTTACGTGTATGCCATGCATGAAACTAAGCGAAGCAAATCCATCACCTTCCTGACCAGGTATAGGTCAGGTGGCACACCCTTGCACCAGCATCGGACGTGCGTGCCGAGGCTTTGCGGGCCGTCGCTCGAGGGACCAGGGCCAGCCGCAGCTCTGGGAGCCTCCCGGCTCTACTGTGTTGCCCGTCGTTGCTCGCCGGTGGGTTTCTGACCGCAACAATAACATTCAAAGGAAGTTTCGCCATGGCGGATAAATGCGACAAGGATTTCCACAAGCCGTCTAAAACCTTCGGAATGCAAGCGGAATATGACGCGTCTAGGCTAACAACCAACTATGATGTGTTACCTGACGGAGGAAGGCCCCTGCAGGAGTAAGCTTTCGACACCTCCAAAAACTCCAAGAAAGTGCAGATCCACCCGAGAGATCCAAAAAAGACGACATCAATCGCAACAAACTTGGATAGCGCATAGGAAAGCGCGCTCGTCAAGTTCCTCCGTGAGCGTCGGGAAATCTTCGCATGGTGTCCAGCTGACATGTAAGGAGTACCCAGGGAACTTGCCGAGCACCCCCTCAATCTAGATCCAAGAGCTAGACCGATTCGACAACCTTTGCGGCGTTTCTCCGAGCCAAACCGCAAAGCTATGCTATCTGGGATCCTTCGACTCAAAGAAGCGGGTTTCATCAAGGAACTACACACCGAGACCACGTGGGTCGCCAACCCAGTGCTGGTCCCGAAGAAAAACACTGAAGTCATTCGCATGTGCGTCGATTTCACGTGTATCAGTAAACATTGTCCAAAGGATCACTTTCCCCTCCCGAGGATCGATCAAATTATCGAATCCACGGCGGGTTGTGAATGTCTTTCCTTCCTGGAGGCGTATTCTGGTTACAGTCAGATCCGCCTAAAAGAAGAGGATGAAAGCAAAACAGCTTTCATAACCCCTTATGGTGTGTTCTGCAAAAGGACAATGCCCTTCGGGTTGAAAAACGCGGGAGCCACGTACCATAGGATGATGCAGAAGTGCCTTGCCACGTAGATTGGCAAGAACGTCCAGGTGTACATCAACGACGTCATCATTACAACAAAGACATGGTCATCCCTAATCGATGACCTGCGAGAAACCTTCGACAACCTCGACAAGTTTCGCCTCAAACTGAACCCGACGAAATGTTCCTTTGGAGTTCCTGCGGGAGAACTCCTCGGATACTTGCTGTCAGCTAGAGGGATCGAGGCCAACCCAGAAAAAATACAAGCTATCCTAACGATGAGGAAACCAACCAAGCTTAAGGAAATACAACAGCTAACTGGGAGAGTCGCAACACTAAGTAGATTCGTCAGCAGTACCTTTCTACGCGCTCAGCAAAAAAGGAGAAAAGTTCGAGTGGAACGAGGAAGCTGACAAAGCTTTTGAGCATCTGAAGCGCACAATTTCGGCACCACCAGTATTGGTGGCTCCAAAAGAAAAAGAACCTCTCCTGCTATATATCGCGGCCACACCTCATGTGGTCGGCACAGTCCTCGTGGTAGAGCAAGAAGAAGAAGGGAAGATCCATGGAGTTCAGCGACCAATATACTTCATCAGCGAAGTGGTGTCACCCCAAGCAGTGTTACCCGCATTATCAGAAGCTAGCATATGAAGTATTCATGTCAACAAGAAAGCTAAGACACTATTTTTTGGCACCCCCGATAATAGTGGTCAACGAGGCGCCTCTCTCGAATATCTAAAACAATCCAGAAGCCACAGGACGTTTCTCCCTTTGGGGAATCAAGCTTTCCCCCCGGGACATCACATATGAAAAAAGAAAATCAATCAAGTCGCAAAGCTTGCCAGACTTTGTCGCAGAATGGATGGAACTCCAAAACACGGGACTCCCATATTTGTTGAGTTTCTTGCATATGAACTTCGACGGGTCGAAGAGGCTAGAAGGAGCTGGAGCAGGCGTGGTACTTGTTTCACCATAGGGCGAAAAAATGAAGTACATATTGCGGATGACTTTCCCCAATGCATCAAACAACGAAGTAGAATATGAAGCACTTATCCACGTGATGAAGATGGCAATAGCGTGTTGTGCTACTCGCTTAAAAATCTTCGGGGAATCTCAGTTGGTGGCTCAACAGGTGATGAACAAATGCGACGCAGCCAACGACAACATGATGGCTTACAAGGAGGTGTATAATGAACTCGAAAAAACCATCGATGGTTGTGAAGTTAACCATATTAGCAGGCTAGGCAACGCTGAAGCTGATGTTCTGGCAAACATCGGCTCGCAATGCCTGCCAATCCCACATGGTGTTTTTTTGGGAGGAAATCAGTGAAAGATCAACGAAGGCAAAGAAAGCGCCTAAGCAGTCGAAGAAAAAAGAGAAGGCCAAGAAAGACTTGGGGGCTCCAGCAGCTCAAGAAACACATATATCAGATGATGAGGAAGAACCAGGGGAAGTCATGATGATTGAAGTTCCATGGATACAGGTGTACGTAGCATACATCACAAGAAAAGAAATACCCCAAGATCCAGTGGAGACACGAAGAGTTATCAGACGATCCAAGGCGTTCACTATGGTTAAAGGAGAGCTATATAATCGAAGTATATCAGGAGTGCTGCAGAGGTGTGTTACACCCAAAGAAGGGCGGGTCATACTAAAGGATATGCACGAAAGAATATGTGGCCATCACGCAAGCAATCGAGCAATAGCAGCCAAAGCCTTTCGGGCAGGATTTTATTGGCTGTCAGCAATAGATGATGCAAAGGAAATCCTGCACACATGTGAAGCTTACCAGATGTTCGCATCCAAACCTCACTCCTCAGCAGCAGATTTAATGTCCATACCATTGGCATGGCCTTTCGCACAATGGGGCCTAGACATGGTGGGAAAACTGCACAAGTCTTGGCCTGGAGGACACGTATATTTGCTAGAGTTGTCGACAAATTTACAAAGTGGATTGAAGCAATACCAGTAACTTTGGAAGATGCATCATCAGCAGTAAACTTCATCAAGGGAATAGTTTTTTGATTTGGTGTCCCTAACAGCATAGTTACGGAAAATGGCAGAAACTTCACCTCCCGAAAATTCAAGGATTATTGCGAAGGTGTAAGCATCAAATTATAGTTTGCATCGGTGGTGCACCTGCAAACCAATGGCCAAATCGAAAAAGCAAATGGCATTGGAAAAAGCACGGCATACTTGGGTCGACGAGTTGCCCAACGTATTGTGGAGCATACGAACAACACCCAATACAGCAACCCAAGAAACTCCATTCTTCCTAGTTCATGGAGCTGAGACGGTACTCCCGATAGAAATAGAGCATAACTCTCCCAGAGTCACAAAATACGATGAAGAAACCTCGCGAAAGGCACTCGAAGATGATGTCTACGCACTCGACGAAGCCAGAGATGAGGTACTACCGAGAGTAACCATGTATCAACAAAATCTCAAAAACTACCACAACCCACGTCTGCGGCCCAGGTCGTTCGAAGTTGCCGATCTAGTACTTCGACTCAAGCAAGATAGCCATGAAAAATTCGAGTCCCCATGGGTGGCGCCATACATAGTTATTGAAGTAATTCTAGGAGGAGCTTACCGGCTGAAGGAAAAGAAGTTAGGCAAAGATGAGCCAAACCCGTGGAACGTTGCGCAGCTGCGGTGTTTTTACGCTTAGAAGGAAGTAAATATAGTACAATCCATGTAAACATACATTGTATCTGAAGAGCTCGCAAGTTTTAAGATGCACTCTGTTCCTTTTAGGGTACTGAGTGGGGCTAAAAAAAATGAGGCGGGCTTGCGATGCTGCAATATAGCATGGTTGAAATAAAAATAGTGATGAACAATACTTCTCTTTTTCTTTGAGCAACGCTCGGGGGCTCGACCCGACAAACTTACAATATATTCGACTCCGGCACACTTGTCAATATACACGCCTTGGTTATATAGAAACCTCGCAAAAAATAAACATACTATGCCAAACAAAATGCTCGGGGGCTGAAGGAGAGATCGTAACACACTCAGAAGAACTTGCCTTGACTTTACACAGGTCTCGCAAGAAATTTACAATATACACGATAGATAAGCGTATACATCTTTATGTTCTGGTCCAACTCAACACATTGTGAAAAAAAGAAACAAAAGAGTACTATATCAAGCTGTCTATGTTTACGTTTTCTCTTGCAAGCAGGGCCACTTTGAGTGGAAACGTCGTATCGAAAATCCTTGAAGAAACCAGTATCGACCCAAAGAAGCTCATCAACCATTACTTTTGCGACAGGAGACATAGCTGCATCATGTTTGTCGGCTTTTATTTTCTTCTTCGATGCCTTAAGGTAAAAAGTTTCGACGACAGCCGTGTTAAAATCCAACTTCGAGTGGCAAATCTTCAATCAGATCAAAGTCAGTTTGGCACTAGCAATCATCTGAGCCTTCACGAAGCCATGGATACTGCGCACATCCCTGAATTTACCCATAAGTTCAAGAAGATTATCGGGCTGAGGATTCCGAAGAAACATGGCATTGTACACCATGGCCAAAGTGCTATTCCAGAAGTCGAGAAATCCCGAGTTTGGGTAGCTCGATCCTGAAATTGAACAATACGACAAGTACGACCCTCACCCGCCAGAAAATTAAAGCAATGGGTCTTAGTAAGGCGAAGAAGGGTTTCAACCCGCGCATTTACCCACTGTTCTTCAGCGGCAGCATCTACAAAGGCACCTATGAAAAGAGGCATAAATATTTGAAGCACAAAGAAGGGCGCAAAAAAGATAGCAAGGAAGCAATAAAACAATAGCAACATACCAGCCATGTCATGGCTCGCATCAGTCATCAAGGCAAGCATATAATTCTCACGTTGAGCAGATCACGCAGCATCAGCAGTCGCAGTTTTTTCAACTCAAGGGCTTCATGTAATTGCTGAAGGGAAGCTCGCTCCCGATCCGACGATTTACGGGATTGTTCCATGAAAATTACAGTTTGTCTCTTCATCGACTGCAATTGTTGTCGCAACTCAGCTATCTCATGACTCATCAATTCAGAACCCGACGAAACCTCCAAGGAAACGTCGACATGCACTTTCGCAGAATGAGAGTAGCGGGAGACGTATTGGAAGGACCAACCGCAGTATAGTTGTAAAAAATCAACTGGAAAATAAGAAAATATTGACATCAATCATTTGGCAAGGCACACCTTTTCATTCATAGTCAAAATATATTACATCGATGTCTTTACAAAATGAGGCTTATAAGAAGCCCATACTAATGATCGGGAAGAGCAAAAGGCGGCACTAGCTATAAAAAAGATAAACAAGGGAGGAGCAAGTTGTTCTATTTGACCTCTGTTTGAGCAGTGCTAGCAGAAGCCGAAGATTTTGGGTCGAGGAAGGATATGAGCTTCTTTGAATAAAGCTTGTGATGAGGACATCCCTACCACACTACCACCTCCGTCATTACCAAATGAAGATGAACCTGCTGTGAAGCTCAAGTCTAATGAAGTTCGGATTGGACCTATTACAAGGGCTCGTGCGAAGTTACTTAAACAACAGGTGAACTTGTTCCTAAACAATACTTTGATTGATGAGAACTTTATACTGCCTAAGTCCTCTTACTTATGTATCATCAGGTATGAAGAGGAGACAAGCATCGCACGGGGAGGACAGGAGCAGCTGGACGTGAAGATGGACGTGGAGCTGGACATGGAGCTGGACATGAAGATATCTCATGGACGCGCGAGGGAGGAGCGGGAGGCATGCGCGAGAGGAGAAGAGAAAGTCCAGGCCGGTCCAGCACCCGGTCAGACCGGCCGCCATGCCGGCGTGCCCGGTCCCTAGCCCGGTCCGACCGGGCGGCACGCCGGATCCGGCCCGGCGCCAACCGGGAAATCAGCTGATGTCAACCGGGAGGGTTACTGCGTGACAATTCACCCACCCGGTCAGCACCCGGTCCGTGGCCCGGTTTGAACCGGCCAGCCCGGTCCCTGGCCCGGTCGACCGGCCCCTAGACCGGCTGATGTCCCACAAGTATAGGGATCGTGTGTAGCCTTTTCGATAAGTAAGAGTGTCGAACCCAACGAGGAGCTAAAGGTAGGATAAACATTCTATCAAGTTCTATCAACCACTGATACAACTCTACGCACACTAAGCGTTTGCAATATCTAGGAAATAAAACTAGAGCGATAACGGGTATGAGAGGTGACTTTGCAGAACAATAAAATACACGGAATAAATGTTAATGCTGCAGCAATAAAACAAACTAAACTAACAGTACCATGAGTGTGGAAAGGCGGTGGTAATAGTGCTGGCTTTTTCCAAGATCAATTAGTGAAGATCTTGGGTTCAATGTCTTCGATGCAGCTTTCTATGTAGGAGAGGCTAAATATACATGCTCTCCCTCCGGGATTACAAGTACTATATGATTGGCTTGCTAGCAAAGATCCGTAAATACTAGCAAGCATTAAGGTTTTCCCAACCATAGCCTTAAGTAAATGGTCCTCTTACTCCCATACATGCAACTATCCGGTTCGCGTCCTTAGGTTTCTGTCACTCCGGCAGAACTTCCCCTTCTAGTATACAAGTACTACCAACCCTATGGTGCTTGATCCATGCGCGCACAAATATAATGGGCACCAAGGACGGTAACATATCAACATACAAATCTAATGAACCAAAGATAAACAACCAATCAATCAAAGAACAAATAAACTATGGCAACATGACATAGATCATAAGATTATAACTTATAGCATCAAACACCATGTTTACATAGGGCGGTACAGAGGTTTGTGAGAGGATGGACCACTAAATACAATGAGGAGTTGGTGATGGAGATGGCGGTGAAGACGTTGGAGGGCTCAGCGAGGAGCGCCGGGAGGCGGAGGCGTGGGCGACGCCGGCGGCGGCGCGGGGGACTCCTTCCCCGCCGCCGACATCATGGGGGAGCGCCGCCCCTTAGCCTTCTTCTTCCTTGAGTTGGTGCTAGTATAGATGAGTGTTTCCCCCTCCTTGGCTGCTGCCAAGGAGAAGGATTTTCGTGACAATGCTTGGGGGCTCCAAAAATAGGGTTTCCCATCAATATATAGTGTTGGAGATGCAATCTAGGCCATGAGATGGATGCCCCTTTGATCCAAAGGCTCTTGGGCACCTCTAGAACCTTCCTAGGACTCCCCTCTGTCCTTCATGAGCCTCACAACTCGTGGCTGGGCTGAAATATCCAGGTATGGAAAGAGTTTGTGTCAAATACGTCACCAACTTTTGGAGTCCCGAGACTGCACGAACCTCCACAGTAATTCTGCTCTGCCGGATGCATCCGTTGTGCGTTATGGACGAATAAGATGTCCAAATTATTCGGCTTGAAATTCTCTACAACTTTGTAGTTTACGACTTTTCCATTGGACGTCGTTTTGATGGAGTTTCGAAGCGATCTTTGAAAAGTGTTCAGCAGGGACAGATTCCGGGAAATTCCAGATTTTACCATAATGAGCTATTTCTTTCCATATTTGCCTATTTCCTGCACAACAAGGTTGAAACCAAAAACTTGTGCACTTTTGCAACTATTAATAGGTTAGTCCCTTAAAACATATAGTAATTGGTGTAAAACAAGCATGGAACATCAAAAATTATAGATACGTTTGCGACGTATCAACATCCCCAAGCTTAACTCCTGCTCGTCCTCGAGTAGGTAAGTGATAAAAAGAATAATTTTTGAGGTGACATGCACCTTCAAAGTTCAAAGGATAACTAGATACAAATAATTTAAGAACAATTAGTAACACATTCATGATTCAATCAATAATAATTTAGGGACAATGCACATAGAACTAAGAATGACAACTATGCTCTCATAAGACGGTGCATATAACTTAGAAGATGAAGACTCAACATAAAAGTAAAAGAATGGCCCTTCGCAGAGGGAAGCAGAGATTAAACATGTGCTAGAGCTTTTTATTTTGAAAACATAGAGATATAAAATGTTAAGAGAGGCAATTGTGTCAATGGTAGCAATAAGTAATATAGGTTATGTATAAAACTTCCTATAAGTTGCAAGCCTCATGCATCGAATACTAATAGTGCCCGCACCTTGTCCTAATTAGCTCGGATTTCCATGGATTATCATCGCATTACATATGTTTCAACCAAGTTTCACAAATGGGTACCTCTATGCCACCTGTACAAAGGTCTAAGGAGAAAGTTCGCATTGGATTTCTCGCTTTTGATTATTCTCAACTTAGACATCCATACCGGGACAACATGGACAACAGACAAATGGACTCCTCTTTAAGCTTGAAGCTTTTGGCAACATAAATTTCTCATAAGAGATTTTTGAGGTTTTAATGTCCATGCTGAAACTTTCACCATGTAAACATGGCTTTGGTTAGCGGCCCAATGTTCTTCTCTAACAATATGCATACTCTAACCTTTTATCATGATATTTATCAAAAATATGATGATGGTGTCCCCATGTCAGCATGGTTGCCACACAACAAGCAGCTTATAAGAACTAAGATACATAAGTGATATATTCCTCACCACAATATTTTTTAGGCTACTTTCCCATGAGCTATGTATTGCAAAAACAAGGAATTATTTTGAAGGTTTTAAAGGTAGCACATGTAAATTTACTTGGAGTGGCGGTGAAATACCACATATAGGTAGGTATGGTGGACACTTTTGGCATATTTTGGTTTTTGGTGGTTGGATGCACGAGTAGAGATCATACTCAGTACAGAATGAAGGCTAGCAAAAAGAAAGATAGCGACCAACTAAGAGAGCAATAATGGTCATAATCATGCATAGCAACAAAACTTATTAATTAAAGCATATGGTGATATTAAAAGTCTAAACTAAATGATCAATTCAACCCAGTTGAAACATCAGAGGAGATCTTCCATTTGCATCACTATTAATATGAAACCTTTTTACTCGTATCCAACACCAATCAACTTATTTGAAACAACTCTCATTTATAATATTCATTAACCGGGTATGCCACCCAATAGGGAGATAGAATTCACCATTGACCTAATTCCAGGCACCGCACCAATAGCTCAACCACCTTATAAGATGGGACCAAAGGAGTTAGTGGAATTGAAAGCTCAGGTTGATGAACTAGAACAGAAGGGATTTATCCAAGAAAGCGTGTCACCAGGGGGTACACCAGTTATATTTGTGGATAAAAGAAATAGAGGCAAGAGAATGTGTGGAGATTATCATATTCTCAACAATATAACAATCAAGAACAAGTATCCTTTAACCAGAATTCAAGATCTTTTTGATCAATTTCAAGGAGTTGGAGTCTTCTCGAAGATAGATTTGAGGTCAGGATACCATCAAATCAAGATTAAGAAGGAAGATGTTCCAAAAAACAGCTTTTGTATCAAGGTATGGACACCATGAATACTTGGTTGTACCATTTGGACTAACAAATGCACCAGCTATTTTCATGAATTTGATGAATAAGATATTCATGAAGTACTTGGACAAGTTTGTGATAGTCTTCATCGATGATATTCTGATATATTCTAAAGATAAAGAGGAACATGCAAAGCATTTGAAGGTAGTTTTGCAGATCCTGAGAGAACATCAGCTGTATGCTAAGTTTAGCAAGTGCAAGTTTTGGTTGGACAGTGTCGAATTTCTTGGACATGTCATAACCAAAGAAGGAATAGCTGTGAATCCAAGCAAGGTTCAGTCTGTATTGGAGTGTAATTCACCCAAGAATGCGAAGGAAATAAGAGGATTTCTTGGAATGTGATACGTCCCAAACGTATCTATAATTTCTTATGTTCCATGCTACTTTTATGATGATACTCACATGTTTTATACACATTATATGTCATATTTATGCATTTTCCGGCACTAACCTATTGACGAGATGCCGAAGAGCCACTTGCTGTTATCTACTGTTTTTGGTTTCAGAAATCCTAGTGAGGAAATATTCTCGGAATTGGACGAAATCAACGCCCAGGGTCCTATTTTTCCACGAAGCTTCCAGAAGTCCGAGGGAGAGACGAAGTGGGGCCACGAGGCGCCGCCACAATAGGGCGGCGCGACCTGCAAGGGGCCCGCGCGGCCCTGTTGTGTGGGCCCCTCGTGACGCCCCTTGACCTGCCCTTCCGCCTACTTAAAGTCTTTGTCGCGAAACCCCCAGTACCGAGAGCCACAATACGGAAAACCTTCCAGAGACGCCGCCGCCGCCAATCCCATCTCGGGGGATTCAGGAGATCGCCTCCGGCACCCTCGCCGGAGAGGGGAATCATCTCCCGGAGGTCTCTTCATCGCCATGATCGCCTCCGGATCGATGTGTGAGTAGTCCACCCCTGGACTATGGGTCCATAGCAGAAGCTAGATGGTTGTCTTCTCCTCATTGTGCTATCATGTTAGATCTTGTGAGCTGCCTATCATGATCAAGATCATCTATTTGTAATCCTACATGTTGTGTTTGTTGGGATCCGATGAATATTGAATACTATGTCAAGTTATTATCAATCTATCATATATGTTATTTATGTTCTTGCATGATCTCCGTTGCTAGTAGAGGCTCTGACCAAGTTGATACTTGTGACTCCAAGAGGGGGTATTTATGCTCGATAGTGGGTTCATGCCTCCATTAAATCTGGGACAGAGTGACGGAAAGTTCTAAGGTTGTGGATGTGCTGTTGCCACTAGGGATAAAACATCGATGCTTTGTCTAAGGATATTTGTGTTGATTACATTACGCACCATACTTAATGCAATTGTCTCGTTGTTTACAACTTAATACTGGAGGGGGTTCGGATGATAACCTGAAAGTGAACTTTTTAGGCATAGATGCATGCTGGATGGCGGTCTATGTACTTTTTCGTAATGCCCTGATTAAATCTCATAGTACTCATCATGATATATGTATGTGCATTGTTATGCCTTCTTTATTTGTCAATTGCCCAACTGTAATTTATTCACCCAACATTTGCTATCTTATGGGAGAGACACCGCTAGTGAACTGTGGACCCCGATCCTATTCTTTACATCTGAAATACAATCTAATCGCAATCGTTCTTTACTCGTTCTTCGCAAACAATCATCATCTTCCACACTATACATCTAATCCTTTGTTTACAGCAAGCCGGTGAGATTGACAACCTCACCGTTACGTTGGGGCAAAGTTCTCGTGATTGTGTTGTGCAGGTTCCACGTTGGCGCCGGAATCCCTGGTCTTGCGCCGCACTACACTCCTCCGCCATCAACCTTCAACGTGCTTCTTGGCTCCTCCTGGTTCGATAAACCTTGGTTTCTTTCTGAGGGAAAACTTGCTACTGTACGCATCACACCTTCCTCTTGGGGTTCCCAACGGACGTGTCGACTGCACGCATCAAGCTCTTTTTCTAGCGCCGTTGCCGGGGAGATCAAGACACGCTGCAAGGGGAGTCTTCCACTTCCAATCTCTTTACGTTGTTTTTGTCTTGATTTACTTTATTTACTTCTTTGTTTGCTGCATTATATCAAAACACAAAAAAATTAGTTGCTTGTTTTACTTTATTTACTGTCTTGTTCTCTATATCAAAAACACAAAAAAATTAGTTACTTGCATTTACTTTATTCAGTTTGCTTTATTTACTACTGCTAAAATGGGTACTATTGAGAATACTAAGTTGTGTGACTTCACTAGCACAAATAATAATGATTTCCTATGCACACCTATTGCTCCACCTGCTACTACTGACAGAATTATTTGAAATTAAACCCGCTTTACTCGAATCTTGTTATGAGAGAGCAATTTTCTGGTGTTAGTTCTGATGATGCTGCTACCCATCTTAATAATTTTGTTGAACTATGTGAAATGCAAAAGTATAAGGATGTAGATGGTGACATTATAAAATTGAAATTCTTCCCTTTCTCTTTACGAGGAAGAGCTAAAGATTGGTTGCTATCTCTGCCTAGAAATAGTATTGATTCATGGACTAAATGTAAGGATGCTTTTATTGGTAGATATTATCCTCCCGCTAAAATTATATCTTTGAGAAGTAGCATAATGAATTTTAAGCAATTAGATAATGAACATGTTGCTCAAGCATGGGAGAGAATGAAATCTTTGGTGAAGAATTGCCCAACCCATGGACTGACTACTTGGATGATCATCCAAACCTTTTATGCAAGACTGAATTTTTCTTCGCGGAACTTATTGGATTCAGCTGCTGGAGGTACCTTTATGTCCATTACTTTGGGGGCGGCAACAAAGCTTCTTGATGATATGATGACAAATTACTCTGAATGGCACACGGAAAGAGCTCCACAAGGTAAGAAGGTAAATTCTGTTGAAGAAACCTCCTCTTTGAGTGATAAGATTGATGCTATTATGTCTATGCTTGTGAATGGTAGATCTAATGTTGATCCTAATAATGTTCCTTTAGCTTCATTGGTTGCCCAAGAAGAACATGTTGATGTGAACTTCATTAAAAATAATAATTTCAACAACAATGCTTATAGGAATAATTCTGGTAACAACTATAGGCCATATCCTTCTGCTAATGGTAATAGTTATGGTAATTCTTATGGGAATTCTTACAACAATAATAGGAGTGTACCCCCTGGTCTTGAAGCCATGCTTAAAGAATTTATTAGTACACAAACTGCTTTTAACAAATCGTTGAGGAAAAGCTCGATAAAATTGATATTCTTGCTTCTAAGGTTGATAGTCTTGCCTCTGATGTTGATCTTTTAAAATTGAAAGTTATGCCTAATAAGGATATTGATAATAAGATTGTCACTGCAGCAAATTCCATCCAAGTTCGAATTAATGAGAATATTAGATTGATGGCTGAATTGCATGCTAGGTGGGAAAGAGAAGAAAATGAAAAACTAGCTAAAGAGAATAATATAGCTAAAGTTTGGACTATTACCACCACGAGTAATGTTAATGATTCACATGTTGCTATACCTCCTACTATCAATGGTAAAATAATTGGTGTTGGCAATGTTACTACTCCTAGTGCAAAGCGTGCAAAATTGCCTGAAACTGCTAAAACTGCTGAAATTGATAAAACTCGCTGAAATTTTTCAAAATATTGGGGACAATGATCCCATTGCTGTAGATCATAATGGTTTAGACTTTGATGATTGTCACATCTCTGAAGTTATAAAGTTCTTACAAAAGCTTGCTAAAAGTCCCAATGCTAGTGCTATAAATTTGGCCTTTACAACACACATTACAAATGCTCTCATAAAAGCTAGAGAAGAGAAACTAAAACTTGAAACCTCTATTCCTAGGAAGTTAGAATATGGTTGGGAGCCCATCATTAATATGAGGGTCAATGATTTTGATTGTAATGCTTTATGTGATCTTGGTGCAAGTATTTCTGTTATGCCTAAGAAAATTTATGATATGCTTGACTTGCCACCATTGAAGAATTGTTATTTGGATGTTAATCTTGTTGATAATGCTATAAAGAAACCTTTGGGGAGGATTGATAATGTTCGTATTATGGTTAACAATAACCTTGTCCCCGTTGATTTTGTTGTCTTGGATATTGAATGCAATGCATCTTGTCCCATTATATTGGGAAGACCTGTTCTTCGAATTGTTGGTGCCACCATTGATATGAAGGAAGGTAATATTATCAATTTCCTCTCAAGAAAGGTATGGAACACTTCCCTAGAAAGAGAATGAAGTTACCTTATGATTCTATTATTAGAACAAATTATGATGTTGATGCTTCGTCTCTTGATAATACTTGATTCACACTTTCTGCGCCTAGCTGAAGGGCGTTAAAGAAAAGCGCTTATGGGAGACAACCCATTATTTTACTTCTGCACTTTATTTTATATTTGAGTCTTGGAAGTTGTTTACTACTGTAGCAACCTCTCCTTATCTTTATTTTATTGCATTGTTGTGCCAAGTAAAGTCTTTGATAGTAAAGCCAATACTAGATTTGGATTACTGCACAGGAACAGATTTCTTGCTGTCACGAATTTGAGCAGTAGTCCCTGTAGAAAATTCAAAAAAATCTGCTAATTTACGTGCGTGATCCTCAGATATGTACGCAACTTTCATTCAATTTGGGAATTTTCATATTAGCAAGTCTGGTGCCTCTTTAAAATTCGTCTTTACGAACTGTTCTGTTTTGACAGATTCTGCCTTTTATTTCGCATTGCCTCTTTTGCTATGTTTGATGGATTTCTTTGTTCCATTAACTTTCAGTAGCTTTGTGCAATGTCCAGAAATGTTAAGAATGATTATTTCACCTCTGAATATATGAATTATGCACTGACCCTTTAATGAGTTTGTTTCGAGTTTGGTGTGGAGGAAGTTTTCAAGGGTCAAGAGAGGAGGATGATACAATATGATCAAGAAGAGTGAAAAGTCAAAGCTTGGGGATGCCCCCGTGGTTCATCCCCGCATATTTTAAGAAGACTCAAGCGTCTAAGCTTGGGGATGCCCAAGGCATCCCTTCTTCATCGACAACTTATCGAGTTCCTCTAGTGAAACTATATTTTTATTCCGTCACATCTTATGTGCTTTACTTGGAGCGTCTCGTTTGTTTTTGTTTTTGTTTTTGTTTGAATAAAATCGGATCCTAGCATTCTTTGTTTGGGAGAGAGACACGCTCCGCTGTTTCGTATGAACAAATATGTTCTTAGCTTTATCTTTAATGTTCATTGCGAAAGTTGGACTATTTCATTCATTGTTATATGGTTGGAAATGGAAAATGCCGCATGTGGTAAATGGTTTAATGTCTTGAATAATGTGATACTTGGAAATTGTTGTGCTCATATAGATCTTGTTTAAGCTCTTGCATCATGTACCTTGTACCCATTAATGAAGAACTACATAGAGCTTGTTAAAATTTTGTTTGCATGATTGATCTCTAGAGTCTAGATATTTTCTGGTTGAGGTGTTTGAACAACAAGGAGACACAGTAAAGTCTTATAATAGTTACAATATGTTCATATGTGAGCTTTGCTGCACCTTTTATACTTGAGTTTGCTTCAAACAACCTTGCTAGCCTAGCCTTGTATTGAGAGGAATTCTTCTCATGCATCCAAATCCTTGAGCCAATAACCATGCCATTTGTGTCCACCATACCTACCTACTACATGGTATTTCTCCGCCATTCCAAAGTAAATTACTTGAGTGCTACCTTTAAAATTTCTATTCTTTACCTTTGCAATATATAGCTCATGGGACAAATAGCTTAAAAAATATCGTGGTGAAGAATATGTACTTATGTGTTTTATTTCTTAATAAGTTGCTTGTTGAGCGGTAACCATGTTTCTGGGGACGCCATCAACTTTTACCTTTGTTGAATATTATGTGAGTTGCTATGCATGTTCGTCTTGTCTGAAGTAAGAGCGATTTTCATGATCAAATGGTTTGAGTATGCATACTGTTAGAGAAGAACATTGGGCCGCTAACTAAAGCCATGATTCATGGTGGAAGTTTCAGTGTGGACAACTAATCCTCAATCTCTTATGAGAATATTAATTGTTGTTGAATGCTTATGCATTAAAGAGGAGTCCATTATTTGTTGTCTATGTTGTCCCGGTATGGATGTCTAAGTTGAGAATAATCAAAAGCGAGAAATCCGATGCGAGCTTTCTCCTTAGACCTTTGTACAGGCGGCATAGAGGTACCCCTTTGTGACACTTGGTTGAAACATATGCTATGCAATAATAATCCGTGTTAATCCAAGCTAATTAGGACAAGGTGCGAGCACTATTAGTATACTATGCATGAGGCTTGCAACTTATAGGATGTCTTATATGTAACACATATGCTTTATTACTACCGTTGACAAAATTGTTTCTTGTTTTCAAAATGAAAAGCTCTAGCACAAATATAGTAATCAATGCTTCCCTCTACGAAGGGCCTATCTTCTACTTTATTGTTGAGTCAGTTTGCCTATTCTTTCTATCTCAGAAGCAAACACTTGTATCAACTGTGTGCATTGATTCTTACATGTTTACTTATTGCACTTGTTATATTACTTTGTGTTGACAATTATACATGAGATATACATGTTGAAGTTGAAAGCAACCGCTGAAACTTATATCTTCCTTTATGTTGCTTCAATGCCTTTACTTTGAATCTATTGCTTTATGAGTAACTCTTATGCAAGTCTTATTGATGCTTGTCTTGAAAGTATTATTCATGAAAAGTCTTTGCTATATGATTCATTAGTTTACTCATTATCTTCATCATAGCTTCGAATCGCTGCATTCATCTCATATGCTTTACAATAGTATGATCAAGATTATGATAGCATGTCACTTCAGAAATTATCTTTGTTATCGTTTACCTACTCGAGGGCGAGTAGGAACTAAGCTTGGGGATGCTTGATACGTCCCAAACGTATCTATAATTTCTTATGTTCCATGCTACTTTTATGATGATACTCACATGTTTTATACACATTATATGTCATATTTATGCATTTTCCGGCACTAACCTATTGACGAGATGCCGAAGAGCCGCTTGCTCGTTTTCCGCTGTTTTTGGTTTCAGAAATCCTAGTGAGGAAATATTCTCGGAATTGGACGAAATCAACGCCCAGGGTCCTATTTTTCCACGAAGCTTCCAGAAGTCCGAGGGAGAGACGAAGTGGGGCCACGAGGCGCCGCCACAATAGGGCGGCGCGGCCTGCAAGGGGCCCACGCGGCCCTGTTGTGTGGGCCCCTCGTGACGCCCCTTGACCTGCCCTTCCGCCTACTTAAAGTCTTCGTCGCGAAACCCCTAGTACCGAGAGCCACGATACGGAAAACCTTCCAGAGACGCCGCCGCTGCCAATCCCATCTCGGGGGATTCAGGAGATCGCCTCCGGCACCCTACCGGAGAGGGGAATCATCTCCCGGAGGTCTCTTCATCGCCATGATCGCCTCCGGATCGATGGTTGTCTTCTCCTCATTGTGCTATCATGTTAGATCTTGTGAGCTGCCTATCATGATCAAGATCATCTATTTGTAATCCTACATGTTGTGTTTGTTGGGATCCGATGAATATTGAATACTATGTCAAGTTGATTATCAATCTATCATATATGTTATTTATGTTCTTGCATGCTCTCCGTTGCTAGTAGAGGCTCGGCCAAGTTGATACTTGTGACTCCAAGAGGGGGTATTTATGCTCAATAGTGGGTTCATGCCTCCATTAAATCTGGGACAAGTGATGAGAAAGTTCTAAGGTTGTGGATGTGCTCGTTGCCACTAGGGATAAAACATCAATGCTTTGTCTAAGGATATTTGTGTTGATTACATTACGCACCATACTTAATGCAATTGTCCGTTGTTTACAACTTAATACCGGAGGGGGTTCGGATGATAACCTCGAAAGTGGACTTTTTAGGCATAGATGCATGCCGGATGGCGGTCTATGTACTTTGTCGTAATGCCCCGATTAAATCTCATAGTACTCATCATGATATATGTATGTGCATTGTTATGCCTTCTTTATTTGTCAATTGCCCAACCGTAATTTGTTCACCCAACATCTCGCTATCTTATGGGAGAGACACCGCTAGTGAACTGTGGACCCCGGTCCTATTCTTTACATCCGAAATACAATCTCATCGCAATCTGTTCTTTACTCGTTCTTCGCAAACAATCATCATCTTCCACACTATACATCTAATCCTTTGTTTACAGAGCAAGCCGGTGAGATTGACAACCTCACCGTTACGTTGGGGCAAAGTTCTCGTGATTGTGTTGTGCAAGTTCCACGTTGGCGCCGAATCCCCGGTGTTGCGCCGCACTACACTCCTCCGCCATCAACCTTCAACGTGCTTCTTGGCTCCTCCTGGTTCGATAAACCTTGGTTTCTTTCTGAGGGAAAACTTGCTACTGTACGCATCACACCTTCCTCTTGGGGTTCCCAACGGACGTGTCGACTGCACGCATCATAATGGCAGGTTACTATCGAAGATTCATCGAGGGATTTTCGAAGATTGCAGGACCAATGACAAAGTTACTCAAGAAGAACACTCCATTTGTGTGGACTGATGGATGTGAAGCGAGTTTTCAGAAACTCAAGGAGAAGTTAACCACAACACCAATGTTAGCAGTTCCAGAACCTGGAAAAGATTACATGGTATATTGTGATGCTTCCAAGAATGGACTTGGATGTGTTCTAATGCAAGACCGTAAAGTAATAGCTTATGGATCAAGGCAACTGAAGCCACATGAACATAATTACCCAGTACATGACTTAGAATTGGCAGCAGTCGTGTATGCTCTGAAGAGTTGGAGACAATTTCTTTATATACACCATGAAAAGCTAATGTAGTAGCAGATGCTTTAAGCAGAAAGAGTACCGATAACCAACCTATGGAATGGGAGATTCCAAAAGAACTTCGGAAAGAGTTAGAGGAAGCTCAGATCTTACTCATTCAAGGTGATACAGTAGGGAGTGTAGCAACCTTGAGGATCATGGATGAGATGTATTCGGATTTGAAATATGAGATCATCCGAAAGCAAGTTGATGATCCATTCATCCAAGAGGAACTCAAGAGAATCGAGGAAGGAAAACCATCTGAATTCCATGTTGGAGATTTTGATTCCTTATACTTTCAGAAGCGGATGAGTGTACCGGATGATCCGGAGGTTAAGGCAATCATACGGAAGGAAGCACATGAAACCCCTTACTCAATACATCCAGGCAGTACCAAGATGTATATGGACTTGAAAGAAATGTTCCGGAATAGTATGAAAAGAGAAATGGCCAAGTATGTCTCGGAATGTCATACATGTCAACGAGTCAAGGCGGAACATCAGAGTCCTGCTGGACTACTTATACCCTTGGATATTCCGAAATGGAAATGGGATGAAATCGGGATGGATTTTGTTACCGGTTTACCAATGACCAGTAAAAAGAAGGATATGATATGGGTAATTGTTGATAGACTTACCAAGAGTGCTCATTTTCTAGCAGTAAACCAGAAGGATATTTCTGAGAAGCTTGTGGACATCTATGTCAAGGAAATAGTTAGCAAACATGGAGTACTGATGACCCACAAGTATAGGGGATCGCAACAGTCTTCGAGGGAAGTAAAAGCCAAATTTATTGATTCGACACAAGGGGAGGTAAAGAATACTTATAAGCCTTAACAACTGAGTCGTCAATTCAGCTGCACCTGGAAAAGCACTAGTAACAGGGGTGATGTGAAAGTAGCAGTAATATGAGAGCAATAGTAACAAGTAATACAGACAGCAGTAGCAGTAATATGAGAGCAATGGCACCAGAAAATAGTTGATACTACTTCCAATGTCATGTAGAACGAGTATATGATGATGAAAGATGGACCGGGGTTCCCAGCTATCTACACTAGTGGTAACTCTCCAATAACAAGTGTTGGGTGAACAAATTACAGTTGGGCAAATGATAGGATTGAAATAGCATTAAGACAGAACATCAAGATCATTAATCATGTTGGCATGTTTTCCATATATAGTAATACGTGCTCGCAATGAGAAACTTGTACAACATCTTTTGTCCTACCAGCCGGTGGCAGCCGGGCCTCTAGGGAATCTACTGGAAATTAAGGTACTCCTTTTAATAGAGCACCGGAGCAAAGCATTAACACTCCGTGAAAACATGTGATCCTCATACCTAAGCCTTTCCCTCCAGCTTGTCCCAATTTCGTCACTTTGGGGCCTTTGGTTCCGGACATAGACATGTGCAAACAACTTGTAGATACAATATAAGCAATAAGTATAGAGCTTAAATCTAAGATCATGCCACTTGGGCCCTAGTGACAAGCATTAAACACAACAAGATTGCAGCAACAATAACTTCACAACTTTATAGATAGACTAATCATAATGTAACAATCCATCGGATCCCAACAAACACAACACCGATTACATCAGATGAATCTCAATCATGTAAGGCAGCTCATGAGATCATTGTATTGAAGTACATGGGGGAGAGAATACCAACTAGCTACAGCTAGAACCCGTAGTCCATGGGGGGAACTACTCACGGAGCATGATGGAGGCGGTGGCGTTGATGGAGATGGCTTCCGGGGGCACTTCCCCGTCCCGGCAGGGTGCCGGAACAGAGACTTCTGTCCCCCGAAACGAAGTTTCGCGATGGTGGCGGCGCCCCTAGGGTCTTTCTGGAGTTTCGTCAATTGGTATCGCGTTTTTAGGTCGAAAGGGCTTATATAGGCGAAGAGGCGGAGTCGGAGGGTGCCTGGGCCCCCCTCACAGTAGGCCGGCGCGGCCAGGCCTGGGGCCGCGCCGCCATGTTGTGTGGTGGCCCCCTGGCCCCTCTCCGACTCTCCTTCGGTGTTCTGGATGCTTCCGGGAAAATAAGATGTTGGGTCTTCGTTTCGTCGAATTCCGAGAATATTGCCCAAACAGCCTTTCTGGAACCAAAAACAGGAACTGGCACTTCGGCATCTCGTTAATAGGTTAGTTCCGAAAAATGCATAAAAACATTATAAAGTGCAAGCAAAACATCTAAGTATTGTCATAAAACAAGCATGGAACATCAGAAATTATAGGTACGTTGGAGACGTATCAGCATCCCCAAGCTTAGTTCCTGCTCGCCCTCGAGTAGGTAAACGGTAAAAGGAGTAATTTCTATAGTGACATGCTACTTACATAACCTTGATCATACTATTATAAAGCATATGAGATGAATGAAGTGACTCAAGGCAATGATCTATAGTTGCTAACAAATAGATAACATATAGCAAAACTTTTCATGAATAGTACTTTCAAGACAAGCATCAAAAGTCTTGCATAAGAGTTAACTCATAAAGCAATAAATTCAAAGTAAAGGCATTGAAGCAACACAAAGGAAGATTTAAGTTTCAGCAGTTGCTTTCAACTTTCAACATGCATATCTCATGTATAATTGTCAACACAAAGTAATATGATGAATGCAAATAAGCAAGTATGTATGAATCAATGCACAGTTGACACAAGTGTTTGCTTCTAAGATGGAAGGAAATAGGTAAACTGACTCAACATAAAGTAAAAGAAAGGCCCTTCGCAGGGGTGATACGTCTCCGACGTATCGATAATTTCTTATGTTCTATGCCATATTATTGATGATACCTACATGTTTTATGCACACTTTATGTCATATTCGTGCATTTTCTGGAACTAACCTATTAACAAGATGCCGAAGTGCCGCTTGTCGTTTTCTCGCTGTTTTTGGTTTCGAAATCCTAGTAACGAAATATTCTCGGAATCGGACGAAATCAAGACCCGGGTTCCTATTTTCACCGGAAGCATCCGAACACCCGGGAAGGACCAGAGGGGGGGCACTGGGCCCCCAGACCATAGGCCGACGCGGCCCAGGCCCTGGCCGCGCCGCCATATGGTGTGGCCACCCCTTCGACCCTCCTGCGCTGCCCTTCCGCCTATTTAAAGCCTCCGTCGCGAAAACCCTGATGCAAAAAACCACGATACGGAAAACCTTCCAGAGCCGCCGCCATCGCGAAGCCAAGATCTGGGGGACAGGAGTCTCTGTTCCGGCACCCTGCCGGAGCGGGGAAGTGCCCCCGGAAGGCTTCTCCATCGACACCGCTGCCATCTCCACCGCCATCTTCATCACCGCTGCTCGCTCCCATGAGGAGGGAGTAGTTCTCCATCGAGGCTCGGGGCTGTACCGGTAGCTATGTGGTTCATCTCTCTCTTATGTGCTTCAATACAATAATCTCATGAGCTGCCTTACATGATTGAGATTCATATGATGATGCTTGTAATCTAGATGTCATTATGCTAGTCAAGTGAGTTTTACTTATGTGATCTCCGGAGACTCCTTGTCCCACGTGTGTAAAGGTGACAAGTGTGTGCACCGTGTGGGTCTCTTAGGCTATATTTCACGTGAATACTTATTCACTCGTTGAATGGCATAGTGAGATGCTTATTTATATCTCTTTATGATTGCAATGTGTTTGTATCACAATTTATCTATGTGCTACTCTAGCAATGTTATTAAAGTAGTTTTATTCCTCCCGCACGTGTGCAAAGGTGACAAGTGTGTGCACCGTGTTAGTACTTGGTTTATGCTATGATCATGATCTCTTGTAGATTGCGAAGTTAACTATTGCTATGATAATATTGATGTGATCTATTCCTCCTACATATGCATGAAGGTGACAAGTGTGCATGCTATGCTAGTACTTGGTTTAGTCTTTTGATCTATCTTACACTAAAGGTTACTAAAATATGAGCATTATTGTGGAGCTTGTTAACTCCGGCATTGAGGGTTCGTGTAATCCTACGCAATATGTTCATCATCCAACAAGAGTGTAGAGTATGCATTTATCTATTCTGCTATGTGATCAATGTTGAGAGTGTCCACTAGTGAAAGTCTATTCCCTAGGCCTTGTTCCTAAATATCGCTATCGCTGCTTGTTTACTCGTTTTATCGCGTTACTACTCGCTGCGTTACTACTGCTGCGTTACTATCGCTTGTTTACTCGTCCCGGGCAAAGCACTTTTCTCGGTGCCGTTGCTACTACTTATTCATACCACCTGTATTTCACTATCTCTTCGCCGAACTAGTGCACCTATTAGGTGTGTTGGGGACACAAGAGACTTCTTGCTTTGTGGTTGCAGGGTTGCATGAGAGGGATATCTTTGACCTCTTCCTCCCCGAGTTCGATAAACCTTGGGTGATCCACTTAAGGGAAACTTGCCGCTGTTCTACAAACCTCTCGCTCTTGGAGGCCCAACACTGTCTACAAGAATAGAAGCACCCGTAGACATCAAGCTATTTTCCGGCGCCGTTGCCGGGGAGGAAAGGTAAAAAGGCACTCATACTCCGGTTCCGGTGTAACAGTACTTTTCCGGCGCCATTGTGTTTGTGCTCGAAGCTATTTCCTTTAGATCCCGCAATTGCATCTTTTTGTTTCTTGTTTACACTAGTTTGGCATAATGGACAACAATGAGCTTCTTATTCTATTTCCTGATTTAAAACATGGATTGTTTGATGCGAAAATTAAAAAACCTATGGAATCTTATTTGCATGCTGGTAGTAATATTAGTATATACGCTTTGAACACCATTGTTGCTAATGATATGGAAAATTCTAAGCTTGGGGAAGCTGGTTTTCATGATCTTTTTAGTCCCCCAAGCATTGAGGAGAAAATTTTCTTTGATGATACTTTGCCTCCCATATATGATGATTATAATGATAGTGGTCTTTTGGTGCCACCTACTATGGAGAGTAAATTTTGTTGTGATTATACTATGCCTCCTACACTTGATGAGAATAATAATGATAGCTACTTTGTTGAATTTTCTCCCACTACAACTAATAAAATTGGTTATGCCTATGTGGAGAGTAATAATTTTATGCATGAGACTCATGATAAGAATGCTTTATGTGATAGTTATATTGTTGAGTTTGCTCATGTTGCTACTGAAAGTTATTATGAGAGAGGAAAATATGGTTGTAGAAATTTTCATGTTACTAAAACACCTCTCTATGTGCTGAAATTTTTGAAGCTACACTTGTTTTATCTTCCTATGCTTGTTACTTTGCTCTTTATGAACTTGTTTATTTACAAGACTCCTATGCATAGGAAGCATGTTAGACTTAAATGTGTTTTAAATTTGCCTCTTGATGCTCTCTTTTGCTTCAAATGCTATTTCTTGCGAGTGCATCATTAAATCTGCTGAGCCCATCTTAATGGCTATAAAGAAAGAACTTCTTGGGAGATAACCCATGTGTTATTTTGCTACAGTACTTTGTTTTATATTTGTGTCTTGGAAGTTGTTTACTACTGTAGCAACCTCTCCTTATCTTAGTTTTATGTTTTGTTGTGCCAAGTAAAGTCTTTGATAGTAAAGTAAGTACTAGATTTGGATTACTGCGCAGTTCCAGATTTCTTTGCTGTCACGAATCTGGGTCTACCTCCCTGTAGGAAGCTCAGAAAATTAAGCCAATTTACGTGCATGATCCTCAGATATGTACGCAACTTTCATTCAATTTGAGCATTTTCGTTTGAGCAAGTCTGGTGGCCTAATAAAATCCATCTTTACGGACTGTTCTGTTTTGACAGATTCTGCCTTTTATTTCGCATTGCCTCTTTTGCTATGTTGGATGAATTTCTTTGATCCATTAATGTCCAGTAGCTTTATGCAATGTCCAGAAGTGTTAAGAATGATTGTGTCACCTCTGAACATGTTAATTTTTATTATGCACTAACCCTCTAATGAGTTGTTTCGAGTTTGGTGTGGAGGAAGTTTTCAAGGATCAAGAGAGGAGTATGATGCAATATGATCAAGGAGAGTGAAAGCTCTAAGCTTGGGGATGCCCCGGTGGTTCACCCCTGCATATTATAAGAAGACTCAAGCGTCTAAGCTTGGGGATGCCCAAGGCATCCCCTTCTTCATCGACAACATTATCAGGTTCCTCCCCTGAAACTATATTTTTATTCCGTCACATCTTATGCACTTTGCTTGGAGCGTCGGTTTGTTTTTGTTTTTTGTTTTGTTTTAATAAAATGGATCCTAGCATTCACTTTATGGGAGAGAGACACGCTCCGCTGTAGCATATGGACAAGTATGTCCTTAGGCTCTACTCATAGTATTCATGGCGAAGTTTCTTCTTCGTTAAATTGTTATATGGTTGGAATTGGAAAATGATACATGTAGTAACTCTAAAATGTCTTGGATAATTTGATACTTGGCAATTGTTGTGCTCATGTTTAAGCTCTTGCGTCATATACTTTGCACTCATTAATGAAGAAACACTTAGAGCTTGCTAATTTGGTTTGCATATTTGGTTTCTCTAGAGTCTAGATAACATCTAGTATTGAGTTTTGAACAACAAGGAAGACGATGTAGAGTCTTATAATGTTTACAATATGTCTTTTATGTGAGTTTTGCTGCACCGTTCATCCTTGTGTTTGTTTCAAATAACCTTGCTAGCCTAAACCTTGTATCGAGAGGGAATACTTCTCATGCATCCAAAATACTTGAGCCAACCACTATGCCATTTGTGTCCACCATACCTACCTACTACATGGTATTTATCCGCCATTCCAAAGTGAATTGCTTGAGTGCTACCTTTAAAATTCCATCATTCACCTTTGCAATATATAGCTCATGGGACAAATAGCTTAAAAACTATTGTGGTATTGAATATGTACTTATGCACTTTATCTCTTATTAAGTTGCTTGTTGTGCGATAACCATGCTTCGGGGACGCCATCAACTATTCTTTGTTGAATATCATGTGAGTTGCTATGCATGTCCGTCTTGTCTGAAGTAAGAGAGATCTACCACCTTAATGGTTGGAGCATGCATATTGTTAGAGAAGAGCATTGGGCCGCTAACTAAAGCCATGATTCATGGTGAAAGTTTCAGTTTTGGACACATATCCTCAATCTCATATGAGAATAATAATTGTTGCCACATGCTTATGCATTAAAGAGGAGTCCATTATCTGTTGTCCATGTTGTCCCGGTATGGATGTCTAAGTTGAGAATAATCAAAAGCGAGAAATCCAAAATGCGAGCTTTCTCCTTAGACCTTTGTACAGGCGGCATGGAGGTACCCCATTGTGACACTTGGTCAAAACATGTGCATTGCAAAGATCCGGTAGTCCAAGTTAATTAGGACAAGGTGCGGGCACTATTAGTATACTATGCATGAGACTTGCAACTTGTAAGATATAATGTACATAACTCATATGCTTTATTACTACCGTTGACAAAATTGTTTCATGTTTTCAAAATAAAAGCTCTAGCACAAATATAGCAATCGATGCTTTCCTCTTTGAAGGACCTTTCTCTTTACTTTTATGTTGAGTCAGCTTACCTATCTCTCTCCACCTCAAGAAGCAAACACTTGTGATTAACCGTGCATTGATTCTTACATACTTGCATATTGCACTTGTTATATTACTCTATGTTGACAATTATCCATGAGATATACATGTTACAAGTTGAAAGCAACCGCTGAAACTTAATCTTCCTTTATGTTGCTTCAATACCTTTACTTTGATTTATTGCTTTATGAGTTAACTCTTATGCAAGACTTATTAATACTTGTCTTGAAGTACTATTCATGAAAAGTCTTTGCTTTATGATTCACTTGTTTACTCATGTCATTACCATTGTTTTGATCGCTGCATTCATTACATATGTTTACAATATGATCAAGTTTATGATGGCATGTCACTTCAGAAATTATCTTTGTTATCGTTTTACCTGCTCGGGACGAGCGAAACTAAGCTTGGGGATGCTTGATACGTCTCCGACGTATCGATAATTTCTTATGTTCTATGCCATATTATTGATGATACCTACATGTTTTATGCACACTTTATGTCATATTCGTGCATTTTCCGGAACTAACCTATTAACAAGATGCCGAAGTGCCGATTGCTGTTTTCTCGCTGTTTTTGGTTTCAGAAATCCTAGTAACGAAATATTCTCGGAATCGGACGAAATCAAGACCCGGGTTCCTATTTTCACCGGAAGCATCCAGAACACCCGGGAAGGACCGGAGGGGGGCATCGGGCCCCCAGACCATAGGCCGGCGCGGCCCAGGCCCTGGCCGCGCCGCCATATGGTGTGGCCACCCCTTCGACCCTCCTGCGCTGCCCTTCCGCCTATTTAAAGCCTCCGTCGCGAAAACCCTGATGCGAAAAACCACGATACGGAAAACCTTCCAGAGCCGCCGCCATCGCGAAGCCAAGATCTGGGGGACAGGAGTCTCTGTTCCGGCACCCGCCGGAGCGGGGAAGTGCCCCCGGAAGGCTTCTCCATCGACACCGCTGCCATCTCCACCGCCATCTTCATCACCGCTGCTGCTCCCATGAGGAGGGAGTAGTTCTCCATCGAGGCTCGGGGCTGTACCGGTAGCTATGTGGTTCATCTCTCTCTTATGTGCTTCAATACAATAATCTCATGAGCTGCCTTACATGATTGAGATTCATATGATGATGCTTGTAATCTAGATGTCATTATGCTAGTCAAGTGAGTTTTACTTATGTGATCTCCGGAGACTCCTTGTCCCACGTGTGTAAAGGTGACAAGTGTGTGCACCGTGTGGGTCTCTTAGGCTATATTTCACGGAATACTTATTCACCGTTGAATGGCATAGTGAGGTGCTTATTTATATCTCTTTATGATTGCAATGTGTTTGTATCACAATTTATCTATGTGCTACTCTAGCAATGTTATTAAAGTAGTTTTATTCCTCCCGCACGTGTGCAAAGGTGACGAGTGTGTGCACCGTGTTAGTACTTGGTTTATGCTATGATCATGATCTCTTGTAGATTGCGAAGTTAACTATTGCTATGATAATATTGATGTGATCTATTCCTCCTACATATGCATGAAGGTGACAGTGTGCATGCTATGCTAGTACTTGGTTTAGTCTTTTGATCTATCTTACACTAAAGGTTACTAAAATATGAGCATTATTGTGGAGCTTGTTAACTCCGGCATTGAGGGTTCGTGTAATCCTACGCAATGTGTTCATCATCCAACAAGAGTGTAGAGTATGCATTTATCTATTCTCGCTATGTGATCAATGTTGAGAGTGTCCACTAGTGAAAGTCTATTCCCTAGGCCTTGTTCCTAAATATCGCTATCGCTGCTTGTTTACTCGTTTCTATCGCGTTACTACTCGCTGCGTTACTACTCGCTGCGTTACTACCGCTTGTTTATCGTCCCGGGCAAAGCACTTTTCCGGTGCCGTTGCTACTACTTATTCATACCACCTGTATTTCACTATCTCTTCGCCGAACTAGTGCACCTATTAGGTGTGTTGGGGACACAAGAGACTTCTTGCTTTGTGGTTGCGGGGTTGCATGAGAGGGATATCTTTGACCTCTTCCTCCCCGAGTTCGATAAACCTTGGGTGATCCACTTAAGGGAAACTTGCTGCTGTTCTACAAACCTCTGCTCTTGGAGGCCCAACACTGTCTACAAGAATAGAAGCAACCGTAGACATCAAGGGGGAAGCAGGGATTAAATCATGTGCTAGAGCTTTTTAAGTTTTGAAATCATATAGAGAGCATAAAAGTAAAATTTTGAGAGGTGTTTGTTGTTGTCAATGAATGGTAGTGGGCACTCTAACCCCCTTGCCAAACGAGACTTTCAAAGAGCGGCTCCCATGAAGGACGTTATCTCTACCAGCAAGGTAGATCATCCCTCTTCTCTTTTGTTTACACATGTACTTTAGTTTTTATTTATGGATGACACTCCTCCCAACCTTTTGCTTACACAAGCCATGGCTAACCGAATCCTCGGGTGCCTTCCAACATTCACATACCATGAAGAAGTGTCTATTTGCAAAATTAAGTTGCTTACTGATGAATCAGGGCAAAACATGTGAAGAGAATTATTAATGAAAGTTAATTAATTGGGGGCTGGGAACCCCGCTGCCAGCTCTTTTTGCAAAATTATTGGATAAGCGGATGAAGCCACTAGTCCATTGGTGAAAGCTGCCCAACAAGATTGAAAGATAAAACACCACATACTTCCTCATGAGCTATAAAACATTGACACAAATAAGGGATAATAAAGTTTTGAATTGTTTAAAGGTAGCACATGAAGTATTTACTTGGAATGGCAGAAAATACCACATAGTAGGTAGATATGGTGGACACGAATGGCATAGGTTTTGGCTCAAGGTTTTGGATGCACAAGAATTGAAGCATTCCCTCTCAGTACAAGGTTTTGGCTAGCAAAGTTGTTTGAAGCAAACACAAGTATGAACCAGTACAGCAAAACTTACATAAGAACATATTGCAAGCATTATAAAACTCTACACTGTCTTCCTTGTTGCTCAAACACTTCTACCAGAAAATATCTAGACCTTAGAGAGACCAATCATGCAAACCAATTTCAACAAGCTCTACGGTATTTCTCCACTAATAGGTTTAAACTACATGATGCAAGAAACATGATCTACTTGAGAGCTCAAAACAATTGCCAAGTATCAAATTATCCAAGACAATATGAGGCATTTTCTGTTTCCAACCAAATATCAATAAGTGCAATAGCTTCCAACTTTTGTCATTGAACGTTAAAAGTAAAACGAAGAACACAAGTGTTCATATGAAAAAGCGGAGCGTGTATCTCTCCCACACAAGGATTGCTAGGATCCGAATTTATTCAAACATAAACAAAAATAAAAACACACATACGCTCCAAGTAAAGAACATAAGATGTGACCGAATAAAAATATAGTTTCAATAGAAGAAACCTGATAAGTTGATGAAGAAGGGGATGCCTTGGGCATCCCCAAGCTTAGATGCTTGAGTCTTCTTGAAATATGCAGGGATGAACCATGGGGGCATCCCCAAGCTTAGACTTTTCACTCTTCTTGATCATATATCATCCTCCTCTCTTGACCCTTGAAAACTTCCTTCACACCAAACTTCTCATAAACTTCATTAGAGGGGTTAGTACTCAAAAACTTTAATCCACCTTAGCCCTGTAGTGACACATTTCAAGAACTCAATAAAACATTAGCTACAGCTCTCCACGTCTAGAAAGCCTCACTTAAAGTCCACAAGAGACAATGCAAAAAACAGAGACATAATCTGTCAAAACAGAACAGCCAGTAAACACGAATTTTTAAGAGATACTTCCGTTGCTCAAATCAGAAAACTCAAAACTAATGAAAGTTGCGTACATATCTGAGGATCACTCACGTAAATTGGAAGATTTTTCTGAGTTACCTACAGAGAATCATACCCAGATTCGTGACAGCAAGAAGTCTGTTTCTGTGCAGAAATCCAAATCTAGCATCAATCTTCTATTAGAGACTTCACTTGGCACAACATTGCAATAAAATAAAGATAAGGAGAGGTTGCTACAGTAGTAACAACTTCCAAGACACAACAAAATAGTAGCGAAATAAAGACATGGGTTATCTCCCAAGAAGTGCTTTCTTTATAGCCATTAAGATGGGCTCAGCAGTTTAAATGATGCACTCGCAAGAAATAAGAGTTGAAGCAAGAGAGAGCATCAAAAAGCAAGTATGAAACGAATTTAAGTCTAACCCACTTCCCATGCATAGGAATCTTGTACACAAATAAATTCATGAAGAACAAAGTGACAATTATTGGAAGATAAAACAAGAGTAACTTCAAAATTTTAAGCATATAGAGAGGTGTTTTAGTACCATGAAAATTTCTACAACCATATTTTCCTCTCTCATAATAATTTTCAGTAGCTTCATGAACA
Source organism: Lolium rigidum (assembly GCF_022539505.1). NCBI lineage: Eukaryota > Viridiplantae > Streptophyta > Magnoliopsida > Poales > Poaceae > Lolium > Lolium rigidum. The sequence goes on along the minus strand of NC_061513.1, from coordinate 45,718,540 downwards.
AACTCAACAATATAACTATCACATACAGCATGCTTTTCATGATTTCCAAACACATAATTTTTATCAAGCTCAGAAATAATAGGATTAAAACTTTCAAACCCACTTTTATCAATAATGTAACAAGATGATTGATCATTCTCAAAAGATATGGGACTCATAGATAAAGTCAAGATCTCACCAATCCCATTTTCATTAGTAGTACAATTAATATTATCAAGTAACATAGGACCATCATCTAGAGATTTATCATAAACAGTTGCCAAGCAAAACTCTTTAGTACCATGCATTTCGACATCAGGCACAAACAAAGCATTATCATAAGATTTATCAAAGTAGCATGGATTATCATAGATAACAGTAGCATAATTATTCTCACAAGTTTTACTCATAGGGAATATTTCAAGAGAATCCACAGGAACATAACATTCATCCGCCTTTGGTAAGCATGGAGGATAATCAAATAGTGTAAGAGATAAAGAGTTACTCTCATTAGAAGGTTGGCATGGGTAGCTAATCCATTCTTCCTCCTTTTGTTCATCACTCTCCTCTTCTTTTTCATCCAATGAGCTTTCGAGTTCATCAATTTTTTCTTCCACTCGGTTCCCGCAAATTGTGAGTGCATTCTTGTGCATTAATGAGTCTCTCTTTATAATCAATGATATAAGGATTATCACTGTAGCTTTCTATGCAAAAATTAAGGATAGAAGAGACATAATCTTTAAGGTCCTTACAAACAACACAAGTTTCATAATTTTTAGCAATGAAGGATTCGATCTCAGAAGCTCCCATAAACAAAACAAATTGTTCTACTTCTTCGAACCCAAAATGAATATAGCTATTCCGATTATAGTTCTTAATTAAAACTTCCTCACTAAAGCCACATTGAAATTTAAGATGTTTAGTATCCTGTTGAGAGCAACAGTTTATATCATGGCGTTTAAGCAAGATTTTAGCAATTGTATTCAGTTTTTCTATCACAGCACTCATGACTTTACCCGTTCTTGATTCTCTATAGTTATTATATAATTCAATAAGCTCCAAATAGGTTGTAGGTTCTCCCATAGCAACAGTTTTAATTTTTCGGTTTTTAAAATTTTTATGGATTTTTGGGTATATAGGGAAAATAAAACAAGACAAAAATAAACTACTCCCTCCGGTTCATATTAATTGACTCTAATATGGATGTATCTAGACACGTTTTAGTTGTAGATACATCCATATTGGAGTCAATTAATATGAATCGGAGGGAGTAGATAAAAGTAAACTAAGCAAAATAATAATAGACAGAAATAAACTAAGCACAAATAAACTAGACAAAAGTAAACTAAGCAAAACAAAATAAAATAAAACAAAAACAGAGAGAGAGGTAGAGTGTACTCCCCAGGTGAACTTATGAGTAGAGCTATGCCTCCCCGGCAACGGCGCCGTGAAAATAGTCTTGATGACCCACAAGTATAGGGGATCGCAACAGTCTTCGAGGGAAGTAAAACCTAAATTTATTGATTCGACACAAGGGGAGGTAAAGAATACTTATAAGCCTTAACAACTGAGTCGTCAATTCAGCTGCACCTAGAAAAGCACTAGTAACAGGGGTGATGTGAAAGTAGCAGTAATATGAGAGCAATAGTAACAGTAACACAACAGCAGTAGCAGTAATATGAGAACAATGGCACCAGAAAATAGTTGATACTACTTCCAATGTCATGTAGAACGAGTGTAGATGATGAAAGATGGACCGGGGTTCCCAGCTATCTACACTAGTGGTAACTCTCCAATAACAAGTGTTGGGTGAACAAATTACAGTTGGGCAATTGATAGGATTGAAATAGCATTAAGACAGAACATCAAGATCATTAATCATGTAGGCATGTTTTCCATATATAGTCATACGTGCTCGCAATGAGAAACTTGTACAACATCTTTTGTCCTACCAGCCGGTGGCAGCCGGGCCTCTAGGGAATCTACTGGAAATTAAGGTACTCCTTTTAATAGAGCACCGGAGCAGAGCATTAACACTCCGTGAAAACATGTGATCCTCATACCTAAGCCTTTCCCTCCAGTTGTCCCAATTTCTGTCACTTTGGGGCCTTTGGTTCCGGACATAGACATGTGCAAACAACTTGTAGATACAATCTAAGCAATAAGTATAGAGCTTAAATCTAAGATCATGCCACTCGGGCCCTAGTGACAAGCATTAAACACAACAAGATTGCAGCAACAATAACTTCACAACTTTATAGATAGACTAATCATAATGTAACAATCCATCGGATCCCAACAAACACAACACCGATTACATCAGATGAATCTCAATCATGTAAGGCAGCTCATGAGATCATTGTATTGAAGTACATGGGGGAGAGAATACCAACTAGCTACAGCTAGAACCCGTAGTCCATGGGGGGAACTACTCACGGAGCATGATGGAGGCGGTGGTGTTGATGGAGATGGCTTCCGGGGGCACTCCCCCGTCCCGGCAGGGTGCCGGAACAGAGACTTCTGTCCCCCGAAACGAAGTTTTGCGATGGTGGTGGCGCCCCTGGAGTCTTTCTGGAGTTTCGTCAATTGGTATCGCGTTTTTAGGTCGAAAGGGCTTATATAGGCGAAGAGGCGGAGTCGGAGGGTGCCTGGGCCCCCCCTCACAGTAGGCCGGCGCGGCCAGGCCTGGGGCCGCGCCGCCATGTTGTGTGGTGGGCCCTGGCCCCTCTCCGACTCTCCTTCGGTGTTCTGGATGCTTCCGGGGAAAATAAGATGTTGGGTCTTCGTTTCGTCGAATTCCGAGAATATTGCCCGAACATCCTTTCTGGAACCAAAAACAGCAGAAAACAGGAACTGGCACTTCGGCATCTCGTTAATAGGTTAGTTCCGGAAAATGCATAAAAACATTATAAAGTGCAAGCAAAACATGTAAGTATTGTCATAAAACAAGCATGGAACATCAGAAATTATAGGTACGTTGGAGACGTATCAAGTACCAAAGAAGATAGTCTCGGATAGAGGGTTGATCTTCATGTCAGCATTTTGGAAACAACTCCAAGAAGCTCTGGGATCTAAGTTAGATTTCAGCAAAGCTTATCACCCACAAACCGGAGGACACATGGAAAGAACCAATCAAATACTTGAAGACATGCTTAGAGCTTATGCTCTAAACTTTGGATACCATTAGCAGAATTTTCATACAATAACAATTATCAGAGTAGTATTCAAATGGCACCATATGAAGCATTATACATAAGAAAGTGCAGATCTCCAATCTGTTGGTTCGAGATGGGATAAAATAAGGAGTTTGCACCAGATTACATCAAGGAGAGACAAGGAGTCATCGAGGTTATCAGGGATAGAGTCAAGATAGCTCAAAGTCGACGGAAGAGTTACGCCAACCAAAAAAGAAGATTATGGGAACCCAAAGTGGGAGACATGGTATATTTGAAAGTTACCCCAATGAAAGGACTCAAGAGATTCGGAGTGAAAGGAAAGTTAAGTCCTTGATATATAGGACCATTCAAGATACTCAGTCAGAATAGATGAACATGTTTTGAGCTAGAACTACCTAAGCAGTTGAGTTTGATTCACAATGTATTTCATATATCTCAACTCAGAAAGTGTTTAAAGGCACCAGATGATCCAGTGTCACATGAGGAGTTAGTATTGCAAGACCTAACTTATGTTGAAAGACCGAAGAAGATATTGGAAGTGCATTGGAAGAAGCTAAGGAATAGGGCGATTAAGTACTGCAAGATACAACGGCAGCATCATCCTGAGTGAGAAGCAACCTGGGAGAAGGAGGACGATCTCAGGAAATTGTACCCCGAGCTATTCAGGTACCTCAATTACAACTTCGGGACGAAGTTTCTGTTAAGGGGGAGAGGCTGCAATAACCCAGAACATAGGAACATCGAAGGGTAGATTTAGAATTGGGATGTGCATTTCATCGCAAAACGAGGGAAATTTTCGCGCCTTATTGCAAATAAACCTAAGAGGGATCGAGGTTCTCTCTCGTTGCAATTAGGGTTAGGCAATGCGAGGTTAAGAATTTCAACATGATCTCTTTTGTAACTTGTTTATGTGGGAGATGATTTTGAATTGCCAAGTCATATTGAATTTAAAACTAAATTAGTAAAAGATAAACAATTTATAATATGGAATATGAATTCATAATTCAAATACACATCATAATTCAAATCACTTTGAATTTCAAATTGCAATATAAATACACAAATAATTCATAAGTAAATGATATAATTACAATTGAGCACATAAGGAAAATTTGAGCTTTATTGATAATACACACACATATACAATGTCTTTACAATATTCATCATACAACAATTGGATGAATAAAAATCAAAATAAAAAGAAGATTACATAAATTTGAATCCTATACTAAAACCTAAACTACATGTCTTGGGAGAATTGCTTCCTAGATCATTTCCAACCTTGAAACCTGCAAAATAGAAAGAAGAAAACTAGACAGGGGGTTAAATGTGAAGAAACTAGACAGGGGTTAGAAGCCAAGTGTCAAGGACACTTGTTCAACTCCAAAACCTGGATAGAACCAGGATAAACATAGGCAGACCAACACTGAGCCAAACCCAGGGCTCAAGTTTCACCAAAGTGATCACACACCTCATGGAGCTGTTGTGCATCCAACAACACACAAAGGCACAACCTAGTCACCAAGCCATGCCAGGCTTGTGTGTCACAACCAGAGGAGAAACACATCAAGTATAAGAGGGTAGAAACCCTAGAAGCAATGCACAGGTCGACAGATCACCATTCACCAAGCAACCATCAAGGAACAGTGACAGTTCATCTCTGTTCTTCCTCAAGAACAATTCAAGCAACTACTGAAACCATTTATCCACCCAAAAATCCACCAACCAAAACCAGTAGGAAGATGGGAACTTAACCAAGATCATCAGGAGTTAGGAGGAGCAGGGCAAGTAACCAAGAATATCAAGAAACTGCTCAACAACAGTTGAGCATAACCATCTAGGAGCTGGAACAAGGTATACCAAATACCTGGAGAGGATCCAATGGATCCAATCCATAGATTTTGCATGACACAAGTCATAAAATGAGCAGATGCTCATGGGTGATCATCACTTGGTGTTGACCAAGGATCACTGGCAGAAAATGGAGCAACTAGAGCCCAAACCCATCCAGACACTATTTATGTGCACATAAGCAAGAATAGATGCACAGATGTGCACACAAGCAAAGCACACATGCACAGATAGCATCAGTAGAGGATTTACAGAAACTAGAAGCTACCAAGACCACCTAGTGAGATCCTAGCCACTAAACCATCAGTAAACCCTAGATTTTTTCACAGGCAGGCATAATGGCATTCATAGCATGTATGATTCCCTATTATGCAAGCACAGATGAGTAGCCAACAAGATCTAGCCAACTGTGTGAGCAACCAAGCAGTAACAATGCTACTGAGGTCACATCAAACACAAAACCATCCAACTAACCAACATTATAAGTCATCATCATCCAGAAATGGATTCAGACTTTATTTATTTCCAAATTGGTCATGGAAATATCAAATCATGAACAGTAAGGTAATTAATCAACACTGCATAAGCAGTTCATCTATAATTAATCCATCCAGGCATGAATATATAACAAATCCATGCATGAATCATGCAATAGCATCACTGAGAGGCAACAGCAGCATGCACCATTGCATCCTAGCCATTGGATCATGTCCAATGAGCTATGGACAGCAACAGCAGCACACACACATATACATAAGCATCAATAGCAAGCATAAGTCACCACAGTAGCTAGTAATCCATCCATGTAGCAAAGGAATTAACCAGTAATTAGCCACTAGCATATAATTGATCAAATAGATCAAATAGATCAAGCACAAGGCATAGCAGAGCATCACAGACAAGCAGTGATCCAAGAATTGGATCAACTGAAGCACACACAGGGCATAGGTGAGCATCACTGACACCACAAGTGTCAGTAGTGCTAACCTAGGCCAATAACAAGGTCATTAGCAAGCAATTGCATATCAGAGGAGCACAATTGGATAGAATGGATGACCAAGGAATAGTAAGCATATGAACAAGCTCAGTAAGCATATGAACAAGGACCAATAAGCAATTGCACAACATAGTGAGCCAGTAAGCATAGGAATAGCAACATGAGGCTTAGGTGTAGAGCATAGCAAGAACATCAAGCGCAGCAGCACAGCACGAATAGCAGCACAACACCAAGCATGGCAGCATGGTAGCACATCAGCAGCATACGCAGCAGGGCCGTAGGCACAGATCAAGAAGGACGGGATGGAGTAGAGGTAGAAGAGGAGGAAGAGGAGGAGTTACCTTGTGAAGAACGCAGCGACAACAATGGCGGCACGGTGGCACGGCCAACCACGGCGGCGCCAGACCGCGACCAAGCCGTGCCAGGCCACGCACACCACCAGAGAGGGCGGCGAACACCCAGAGGTGGCGAGGCGGAGCAGATCAACTGAGATCTCCATGGATCCGTCGGCGATTGCGAGCGTCACGCACGCGCACGAGCGGTCGAGGACGAAATTGTCGGATCTACACGGACGAGTAGACGTGCCGTCGTGCGCTGAGTCGATTGAGCACCACGGCATGCCCTAGCTTGGCCGGAGTTGGCCGGAGAAAGGCGACGACCATGGTGGCGGCGACGTCGCCATGAGATTGCCTCGGTAGGTTAGGGTTTCGTGAGAGAGAAGCAAGTGAGAGAGAGTGAGGTGGGTCGACACAGTTTGGTTCCACCGAACCGTTTTGCGCAGGCCTTAGTGGGCTGTCCAAATGGGCCACATTAGTGGGCTGGCCCAATTGGGCCATGGGGTATTTTTTGTCTTTTCCATTTTTAAAATAACTTGTGAATTCTACCAAATAATAAATAATGAAAAAATACAGCTAAAAATCCAAGAAAAATAGGTATAATGAATAATAAATTATTCTTAACAAGAATAAAATAAGAAATAGAATTTACCACAAAAGTTCAAATTTTAATATTTTGAATTTAAATATGAACTTTAAATTTTAAATTTGCAATTTTCCTTGGATTTAAAATCAAGGAAAATTCCCAATGAATTCAAATAATTGTTATTCAAATATTTTAAAAAGGAGTTCTATTATTCCAAGTCATTTTTTTAAGATTAAGATTTTCCAAAAAGGGAAATATCTTAATATTTCAAAATTCCTTGATATTTCCAAAAATGAGGAAAACTCTATTTTCAAATTATTTATTTGAAATCAATATTTTCCAAAGGAAAGTATCAACTACTTTTCAATTCTATTCTTGTTAGAAAAGGAAACAATGTTAAAGTATTTAAATAATTCATAAATTACCGCCAAAGGCACAAATACTTAACTCAACCCTACATTTTAAAATCATGTCGGGGTAAGGGATTCAACATGAAATAATACACCCATACATGCATCATTTGGATCTTATAACATTGTCTTTACCGGACATTGATGCTTCTTTATAGAACCTGTGGTCCAGGTTCCATCCAATACATCGAACTGCATTATCTCGCAGTCACCAGGCAAGTTCACCCTTGCTCATGTCATCTTGATTATTTTATATCAATTTACCCGCAAAAGTACTATACTTATCATTCCTTCATTGAAAATCAAATGTTACTTTTCCAATTATGAACATGACTATGTGGTGGGCAATGGAACCATGGTATGTATTAATATGGTGGAGGTTCCATTGCAAGGGTTCTATTAATCTAGGACTAATCACCAATGCCGTCTAGTGATTCTAGCGCCGTACAATTCGCGTTAACCATGAGATCTATAATGGCTCTGGGGAATTCAGCTGTATATTTTCCCTCTTGCATATCAATGGACTTGATAGGGCATGGCTGGGTGTTGGGGATAACACTGCAGTAGGTTGGGAAATCCTTTAAAATCCCCATCCCTGTGGATGAGAGGCTCTATCGTCTATGAGGGATTGTCCATAGTACACCAGGGGTAAAGCCGCATGATCGGGAGATGTCTATCGGGGGTGTATGGATGGACAAAAGGGTGGGTATGAAATGTCACGGAGAAGGCAGTGATTGGATTGGATCTTACACCTGGCCCCACACCAAGGAAGTGTGGACGAGAAACGCGTATCGGTTGGTATCAAGGATAAGTTCTCTTATGGGAAAAGTAACGCACCTCTGCAGAGTGTATCAAATTTGTGGCTGTCACTCCCTGTTCCGGGAAGGGAACTACGAACGCGGCATGAAAGGAACTCCGTGAAGTTCTGTTCAACCCGTGGAGACTGGCGGGCATAGTTTTAAGAATAAAATCAATCTTTTGAAGAAATGTTTTCGAAACATGCATTGACCTGAGATTTTCTGATCAATGATCGTTTCTAGTGCATCAAACACCTTTTCTCTTTTGAACTTGCTGAGTACCTCTGTACTCACTTTCTTTCGACACGCTTGCTAGACTGTGACCATGAAGTGGAGGCCACCGCCGGAGCACCGGAAGGAGATTACGAGCCGGTCTACGAGGAACCTGATCTGTCCGGAGGAGTGGAAGGCGTGGACTATGGGATAGTCTACGGACCCGACAACAATGAGGAGGAGGAGTAGTGTCTTAACCTAGTTATCATAGAGCTAAGCAGCGTAGTAGCTTACCTAAATAAGTTGTTGAGCTTAGTTTAATATTTATGTTGGTTTGTAATAATACTTCAGTAGTATCTTAGGGTGTTCTCATCGGACCTGTGAGAATACCAACTTGTTAAGACCATGATTGTAATATAATCTCGAGTGTTATGACCTGCAATATTTCTGTTGTACCACTCTGAAGGATGTGATATTTGTGAAGAAATCCCTTCATGAAGATCATATCAACAACTTGTATACTACAACATGCAGTGGTATGCTTGGTCACCGAAGAGGGGGGACCTTTTCGTGCGAAGGGGTACTGGGCTGCAGGGAGGTGGGCCGAGGGGAGAGAGGGAGAGATGGGCCACCAGGGGAGAGGTGGGGAAACGGGCCGCCGGGGTGGGTTAGGTTAGATAGGGGCTTTTCTCCCTTTTCTCTTTTTTGTGTTTTTGTTTAAACCTTTTGAATTCAAATCTTTTCTGTTTGAATTTTGAAACAGATGTGAGGGTGAGATTTAAAAAGTAGTTTTCAAAATACTAATTTATTTGTAACCAAAACAAAACAACATTGTATTTCAAGATTAATTATTAAAAAGGTTTAATTGCAAAATAGAGAAATAGGGAGGATTAGGGTTTGGAGATTAGGGTTTTGTTAAAAAGGAAAAGCCAAGGGAGGGTTCTCATTTTACAACCATATGAGAGGGAAGCACAAGATTAGGGTTTCAAAATAATTTTTATTTGTAAAAACCATGGAGGTTATGATGCATGATGTCTTGATGATGCACAAAAAGAAAAGAACAACCAAATATATAGGGGGTGCTACCCTGGGCCGTTACACTCTGGCAGCAAAGGCACAACATCCAGTTTTCCCATAGCATCCTCCGCCCTAACCAAAACACTCTGAAGACGAACAAGATAGTCATGAAGCTCGGAGTGAAGATACTCAACCTCCTCAACGAGGATATGCTGCAAAGACACGTCGGTTGGGGAAGCTTCGTCATTGGGAGCAGGCGGGCCTGCAACATAGGGAATTGCAGCCGTTTGAAGAGACGGCGAAGCATCACATCGAGCGGTATAGGTTCATCGGTGTGTAGCATAGCACGGCAGAAGCGAGCTATATGCCCAAAATGGAGGCAGCTCGTGCCCTGGATTGGGTTCCTACAGGAGCGGGCACCAGAGGAGCCGAACGACAAACGCTTGCAGAAGGCATGGGCAAGGCTGAACTTCGTGGGTGGCACCTCGAAGGAACTTCCTGCAATCCCCTGAGCATATCCTGCTCACGTCCCGCACTTGGCCGAGTGGCTGGAACTAAAGCGACGATCTCTGCATATGACGGACGCCCAACATTGCCTCCACATGCACCAGCAGAGAACGCGATGAGGTCATCGACATGATGGGAAAGAGAAGCCATAGCAGGCAACATTGCTGAGTTGGAGTTGGATGCCAGCTTGGCAGACCAACATGGCGGCAGCCCCGACTTGCGGGACTCGAGGATGACCTCCACCGACGAAGGAGTTGACGGACAGCAACGCAGCTTCTCCACAGAGCCCGACGGCGGTGATTGAGGAAAGCAGCATTTATAAGCAGCGTTACAAATTCCATGCAAGGAAATAGTAGAATTATAAGTAGCGTTATAGTTTTTTGAGACAAGTCTTAAGAAATTTGATTGTGTTTCCTTATCGTTTAAAAACTCCTCTATTTTCGCATGTCAATTATTCAGGATCAATCGTGCCAAAATCTTACGTAATTTTCCTTCCACGTGCACAACTTATATCTAGAAACATTTCTGAATTCCCCTGCTAAAAACTATACAACTTAAATCTATAAACGGAGGGAGTATAATCTGACATGTTGCGTTTCTTGTTTCTATACTTCATAAGTTCGTATAAGAAGCGAAAATTTGTTTCATAGGAAATACAGAGGATTACATCTGTTAGCTCATGAAGAAAACAGTTCATCTTAAGATTTTAACCTTTTGTTTTTATCAACGCAAAACATCACAAATAGCCTGCCAGATCCACTCTGGAGTAGACGTTCTAAAGCAAATCAAAACGAAGTGCTGAGGAGCGAGCGAGTATGTGTGCCGCAATATTACACTGACAGAAAACATGAGAAAACGAGACTGCAGCCAAAGCTGGACGTCACGAACTTTCACATCCTGTCCTGCACAACCACACCAATGTTAAACTTTTCTGAACCTTCTTCTGTGAGTTGCAACGATTCAATAGATAGAACCACAGTAAATAAACCACCAAAGTAAAGTTTACAAAAAAGAGCAGAATCAGCATTTTCTTCTGAACTGTTACTGGTACAACCAAACGATCAGTGACATAGTATTGGTATCATACAAGGATTTTAGCAGCAGCTTAGTGCCAACTAAAGCGGATGTTCTATCTGTTTACAAGAAAATGTGATGCCCTGGTTACAGTTCCATATGATCATGCCACAGATCCTGCGTCGCTCGACGATTCTACTTATTCAAGACGTTCCATCTGTCGAAAATGAAATCAAAGTTAAAAGTTGGCAAAATAACCCATGCACTATGTTCAGTCCACAAGGATTTCCTTGTGGTAAACATGAACAAATTGTTGTGACATTTTTCACCTGGTACAGAATTCTACATACTTAATCTAGCAAAGCCAGCTGCTATATACTACAACAAGTAAATATAATGATTCAACTATTGCTAATTTGAGCATTTGATCATAACTAAGGGTATGCAAAAATTGAAACCACTCAAATTGCGGAAACCAGCTAGTTATTCCTTAATTCATTTTCTCGCACATTTCCAATCTAGACTCCGGTGTTAGTACAATTTTGAAGTAGCGGAAAATGGCCAAACCAGCCAAACCGTTTTTGCACGGGCTTATCATAACATGGAGACGTATGTAAGCAGAGTACCTTCCACAGGCCATCATTTAAATAGTGCATGTTGTCAACTCCAATTCCTTTGTTGATGGTGCTTCTGCAAAAGTTTCAGAATTTCAGGAGCAGCATTAGCCACAGCCAAATGCTCGACAAAATGATACTAACAAAAAATGTACAGGGTTGTAATACTACGGAAAAGCTCATGTTTATCAGTATATCTGCGTAAGGTTCTATATTGAGATATAGTTTGTAGGCACTACCGTAAATAACAAAAGTTACAAAATACTAATAAGACCACCACAAGTGTATATCAACCATATGGAAATATTAGGACAGAACCTGACTGAAACTTCAAAACAGATAGAAGCAAGCATGCCAGCAAGGTCTACGCTTCACAAGTATAATTTAGAGTTTCAGATGCATCGGTACTGACTAATCCTTCAAGAGAGCTTACATGTCTTTCGCTGACATCTTTGTAAATCCAATCGCCAACGCGTGCTGTTTGCCTTCAGCCATTATAGCCTGACAATTACAATTTCCAAGAGCTAAAATTAGTGGGCATGCTCAGGGGAGGTAAAGCTGTTTCATCACTTTAATGCGTATCCGGATGCATAAGTAGTATCAAATAAATACCATACCGTGAACTAATAAAAATAACATTTTAGTGTGTAAACTAATCTGGAGACAGCCAATTAAGCCGCATGAAATAAAAACAATAGAAATGCAGTAAATATAGAATTGTCATGTTGCTACATGACGTCTACTTCATTCATGCTGCATCTATAAAACAATAAAAAGTATTCTACCACTGGTGTTTCCTCATCGACTTCATTGTCCAACGCACCACCAGGCGATGTCAGTCCAGGGCACATAATGTTGGCACCAGAGAGAACAAACTTGATAGCACCTCTGTCCACTTGGAATTTCTTCATGATCTCGGGATCTAATGAAATGTAAGTATAAGTTAGCATAAGGGGGACATCTTGAATGTCGATTTTTGCCAACTACATACACTTTTTTTTTGGAAAAAATCATGTATGTACATGTTATAGAACGACCACTTGCCAAAATTTGTGCACAAATTACTATGGGTTATTCAGAAAAGACAAGGAATGAACTGTCAGTATTTTTCTTTCTTGATAATTTGCATTTACAGCTCGTATAATTTCCATTCTTGTTGACATTCTTCAACAGGTAAAATGTTTACACCGATAGTGCTCTATTCTGTAATACATAGGCACACCCAAATATATATAACATACAAATTCGATACACAGTGATGTAGACATAGGGGGGAAGGGATGCAGGCAGAAGAAAATTACACTGATGAAGAAGCCGCAGGGTCGGCATGTACGGACCATCACGGATGTTGAAGAAGAGAGGGACATTATTGACCACCACAAGATTCAGATGGTTTTGGCTAGGGAAAGAAACGAACTGCATTAGCGCATCAGAAAGACCAAACTCTTGCAACAAATAAAAGCCAAAATAGCCTTTGCTTATCGATCTAGTCTACGAATAGCTACATGTACATTCGGAGTTTTGAATTAGAAAGCACTGAGAATCAAGTGTGTCAAGAGCAGAACGCAATGTAACTCTTGTTATGTTAAGAGCATGACACAAACATAAAGGCAGGCAGGCTACTAAGCGTGTTTAATCGAGAGAGATAATTCATTTGATAGACTGATACCAAGCAAGTAGAACCAGAAACAATTGGGCTACTAACCATTTAACCACAATCATCGGTGACTTCTTCGGAAGCATGTCCTCTAGCAAAGGCTCGAGGAGAGGGTACTGCAATAAGCTTAATCTCAGTATATCTGAAGGGAAGAGAGACCAGACCAGAGTCTGAAACTGAAACAAAGGAGAAATTGAGGGGTATGCGGATCTTTTCGACATGGACCTCCTCCGCGATGCTCTGCCGGATCCTCCGCTGTACAGACGCCTTGACCTGATTCTGCCCGGATATGTCTTCCGAAGAAAATCTGTGGATAAAAAGAGAGAAAGAGCAATCTTTTGTCATTGTAACAAACCTTGTACAGAATGCAGTGACCAATTTCAATGGCTGCCGATGAGGGGTAGGACTAGGAGAGCGGATGCCTACAATTAATCATTCACCAAGAATATATCTTTCGTCTACCCGCAAAAAAAAGAATATATCTTTCGTCTACCCGCAAAAAAAAGAATATATCTTTCGTCCCTCCGATTTCAGTACTAGTAAATTCTCTCAAAACGCTGAAGCAAAACCCGTACTACTACTACTACTAGTACACCGATCTCTGATCTCCCAAGAACTCGATGAATCTGACGCGTCAAAAAAGGAAGAGAAACGGATAGCGGTCTCGGCACGAGTGGCGAGTTTGGGCGGCGCAAATAGTTGTAACGGATCTAGTTATGAGTGGAGGAATCAGCGTTGGGGATTGGGAAGAAGGGGAGATTGGGACTCACTTCTTGAACATGGCGCCGGACCTCGGAGCGGACGGGTACCTGGGCGTCGGGGCGGACGGACGGACGGAGGGTCGGCCTCTGAGCAGGGAACCCTGGTGTAGAGGAAGGTGGGCGGCGGCGGCGGCGGCGGGAGGGTGGAGTGGCCGGATGGAAAAGGAACAGGGTGCTGCTGTGCTCTCTGATTAGAATACGTTTCTCCTATGTATTCTGGTGACGTGGCCTGTATCGGCTGCCAGCGTGGACTTCTGTATCCAGGCTGACATTTTTTTAGACAACCCAGCTGCTAAGCTAGTATTGATTTGGTAACAACGTTTCTATACCTAATAATAAGGAAAATGTTGTGAGTAATCGAGGGAGAATCGAGCGAGAGAGAATGATTGAATCAAACTGTTCTTTATTCCATTGACAATCGACTATTTATACAAGGTGAACCGTCGCCTCAACAAATCGACATAAGGAGGCGGCGTTTCGGGAGAAACAGTCGGGGACGGTTATACAATCGTGGGAGCGTCGTGACTGTTGTCAAAGCAAACGCACACAACATTACATAGGATGGATTACATATTTAATTAAGTAAACTAATTAAATCCTAACACTCCCCCTAATCCTTCCTTGTACTTGCGATTGAACATCCTTGGAATAATCTTCTCCAAAAACCCTGTGGGAAAAATGTGAGAAGTAGTGTAGGATATGCTGGTAAAACTCCTTCAAACCCTGTGGGAAAATAAGGAGAAAATGATCCAACATATAATGATTATTGCCTCCGTTAACTCGATATGAAGTATATCCATAGAATTTAGAGGGCAATAAATATGTCGTGTATACTTTCCTAAAAACCCCGGTGGGGAAAACAGAAAATATGACATATAATCTTATGTTGATATTACCTCATTAAAAACCTTTATGAGAACCTGTAAAGTAAACTCACTAAGGGAAAAAGAGTATAATATGATGCTTTGAACAGGAGTGGTTCAGGAAGATACTCCCCCTGAATCTTGCAAATCTCGGAGTCGTCGCATACCAATTCCATGAATATACTTCTGGAACGTTGAAGTTGGTAGAGACTTTGTGAATAGATCAGTGAGGTTATCGCATGATTTGACTTGCAAGATGTTTATTTCCCCACTCTTTTGGAGTTCATGTGGATAAAATAACTTAGGGGCAATATGCTTAGTGATATTGCTCTTGGCGTATCATGTTTGCATCTGTGCAACACAAGTTGCATTATCTTCGTAGATAATGGTAGGTGATTCAATAGAACCAATTCCACACGATTGTTGTATGTGGTTTATCATCCTGCGAAGCCACACACATTCGCGTGATGCCTCATATAATGCGATTATTTCAGAATGATTGGTGGATGTTGCAACTAGAGTCTGTTTCGAAGACTTCCATGATATTGCAGTTCCACCATGTAGGAACACAAAGCCGGTTTGTGATCTGGCATTATGGGGATCAGATAAATAGCCAGACATCTGTGTATCCAATGATATTGGTGTCCAGATTTCTACGAAGCCGAAAGAATAGGCCAAGATCCTTTGTGCCTTGGAGATATCTAAAGACATTCTTTACTCCCGACCAATGACGTTTGGTAGGGGCTGCGCTGTGTCTAGCAAGTAGATTCACTGCAAATACGAGGTCATGTCTCGTACAATTTGCAAGATACATAAGCGCTCCAATGGCACTGGGATATGGAACCTCGGGTCCCAACATCTCTTCTCCATCATCCCTCGGTCTGAACGGATCTTTCTCTACGTCTAGAGAACGAACCACCATGGGAGTTTTAGATGGATAGGATTTGTCCATATTGAATTTCTCCAATATTTTTCGGATATAGGCAGCTTGGTGTACCATTATTCCTGAGGGAAGGTGCTCGAGTTGGAGACCCAAGCAAAATTTGGTTTGACCCAAATCCTTCATCTCAAATTCTATCTTTAGATGATTGCGTGCTTCATCAATATCTTGTGTGTGTTGCCAATGATGTTGAGATCATCGACGTACACTGAAATCATGCAAAATCCTGAAGAGGACTTCTTGATGAAAACACATGGGCAGTCATCACTGTTGGAGTAATCCTTGCGAAGAAGGAACTCACTAAGTCGGTTGTACCACATCAGTCTCGACTGTTTCAAGCCGTATAAAGACTTGTTCAGTTTTACACAGTACATGTTGCGTTTTGCGCTTGCATCCGGGACAGAGATTCCGTCTGGAACCTTCATGTAAATGTTCAAATCTAGTGAACCGTAAAGATATGCGGTCACAACGTCCATCAACTGCATAGATAGAAGATTTTGAACTGCCGAAAATATTAGATATCGGAAAGTGATACCACTCATAACTGGAGAATATGTCTCATTGAAATCGATGTCGGGTCTCTGCGTGAAACCCTGTGCTACGAGCCTTGCCTTGTATCTCACCACCTCATTGTTCTCATTCCGTTTCCGGAGGAAAACCCATTTGAATCCCACAGGGAAAACATTGGGAGGTGTTGGTATTGCTTCTGTGAATACCTTTCTTTTATTAAGCGAGGGAAGTTCTGCTTGTATTGCATCCTTCCGTTGAGGCCAGTCGGAGCGTTTTTCACACACAACGATAGTCCTTGGATCATGATCATTAAGAAGCGTATTTGCAATTGTAGCAGAAAAATAAGTGTCGACAATCGTAGACTTACGGTTGAATGATTCTCCAGAATCGATATAGTTGATGGATATCTCGTGCACCGTTGATAACTCTTCGTGATTTCCCAATACGCGTGAGTCCAGGTGTTCCGATGTTCCAGCCAGTGTGTGCAAGCTGGAGCTGGGTTGTGGAGGTTGCCCTTTGATACGTCTCCGACGTATCGATAATTTCTTATGTTCCATGCCACATTATTGATGATATCTACATGTTTTATGCATACTTTATGTCATATTTATGCATTTTCCGGCACTAACCTATTAACGAGATGCCGAAGAGCCGCTTGTCTGTTTTGTGCTGTTTTTTGTTTCAGAAGTCCTAGTAAGGAAATATTCTCGGAATTGGACGAAATCAACGCCCGTGGGCCTATTTTTGCACGAAGCTTCCGAAGTCCGAGGGAGAGACGAAGTGGGGCCACGAGGTGGCGCCACACTAGGGCGGCGCGGCCTGGGCCTTGGCCGCGCCGGCCTGTTGTGTGGGGCCCTCGTGTGGCCCCCGACTTGCCCTTCCGCCTACATATAGTCTTCGTCGCGAAACCCCCAGTACCGAGAGCCACGATACGGAAAACCTTCCAGAGATGCCGCCGCCGCCAATCCCATCTCGGGGATTCAGGAGATCGCCTCCGCACCCTGCCGGAGAGGGGGATCATCTCCCGGAGGACTCTTCACCGCCATGGTCGCCTCCGGAGTGATGAGTGAGTAGTTCACCCCGGACTATGGGTCCATAGCAGTAGCTAGATGGTCGTCTTCTCCTTATGTGCTTCATTGTCGGATCTTGTGAGCTGCCTAACATGATCAAGATCATCTATCCGTAATGCTATATGTTGTGTTTGTTGGGATCCGATGGATAGAGAATACTATGTTATGTTGATTATCAATCTATTACCTATGTGTTGTTTATGATCTTGCATGCTCTCCGTTATTAGTAGAGGCTCCGGCCAAGTTTTTACTCTTAACTCCAAGAGGGAGTACTTATGCTCGATAGTGGGTTCATGCCTCCATTAAATGCAGGACGAGTGACAGAAAGTTCTAAGGTTGTGGATGTGCTGTTGCCACTAGGGATAAAACATTGATGCTATGTCCGAGGATGTAGTTATTGATTACATTACGCACCATACTGTTATCACCAAGATTTGACCAAGTCAGAGGTGGGCCGCGATCAAAGATGGATGTGAAGAAATATATAGAAGAAGT
>NC_061513.1:45663876-45700648 GCF_022539505.1 Lolium rigidum | reverse complement strand
CCTCCAACTATTGGGGCACTAACGATATTCGCATATCCATGAAGTGACCATCCTTAATATGCACCGTTGCTAAGACTCGTCGTTTCGAAGCATCACGTGATGATCGGGTGTGATAGATTCTACGTGTGCATACAACGGGTGCAAGCTAGATTTGCACATGCAAATACTAGGTTAAAACTTTACGAGCCTAGCATGTACGTACATGGTCTCGGAAAGTCGTCATGATATGATGAATAAAATTATGAGTGAAATTGTTCATCATATTACAAGGTTACTAATAGTGAAATCCGGAACACTTGTCATATGATGATCAACTTCAAAATAAGAACCTCAAGGTTATTGGTATCAGACCAACAAACCTAGAATTTATTAATATTGAAGTGTTTTTCTGAATAATGAGGAAAGCTAAAAGAGAAACTGCAAAAGATATTTTGGCAGAAAGAAAGAAAAGACTAGAAAGTCTAGCTCGTGTGTATATAAATGATATACATGTTATGATTGTATTCCTAGTTAGGTCACACTATGAAATTCTTGGGTATTAGTACTATATTGGTTGGTATGAAGTGTCATACAAAAACAACGCAATACAAGAATTCAATGGCCTAAGTGACTGACAAGGAATATGATAGGAATGCACGTCTGGAACAAAAATAAAGTGTTATTATGTTCATCGTTGGCATTCTATCTAGCCCTTAGAATTTATAATAAAGAAATTAATAATTGTTATTTTGCTCTGGTCAAATGAAAACAATGAGTTGTTTAAATTATGACATTACTCCATGTACGATGGATAAGTTATTATAAATCTTAATGGTGAAACACACATACATAACACTGACGCTAAAATGCCATAAGGCAAATGATTTGAATTCCACTTATTTGTGGAACCGCCATTTAGGTCATGTTGGAAAGGAACGCATGAAGAAACTCCATGCAAATGGATTTTTGGAGTCACTTGATTTTTGAATTATTTGACGCTTGCAAATCTTTTCTAAAGAGAATGATTAAAATACCGTTCATAGGCCAAAAGTTTTGAACGGGCAACTAACTTAGTGGAAACATACATGATGATGTATGTGGTTCACTGGGCATAGTTGTGTGCGGGAGATTCTTCTACTTCATGAAAACTTTCAACAATGATTTGAGTATATATATGTGGATATATTCAATAAGGAAGAAGTTTGAAACATTTGAATGGATTCAAATAAGTTTCAGCATGAAGTGGAAATCATCGTAATAGAAAAGTCAAATATCTATGATTGGATCATAGTGGAAATATTTGAATTACTAGTTTTAGCGAACATCTAAGAGAGTTATGAAATTGTTCTACAACTCACATTTCTTGGAGTATCATAGTGATGATGAAGTATCCGAGAGATGTATCCAAACCTAGTTGGGTCAATGATGAGATAAAATATTAATGCCATTATATTTTTGTGGATTATGCTTTAGTGACTACCGCTTTTACACTGAATAGAGCATCATCATGATCCGTTGAAATGACACCATACAAGTTATGGCATGGGTATAAACCCTAATAGTCAACCAAAATCGGATGAATGTCTTTGTTGGTTATCCCAGAGATTTAATTGGGGATTCTTCCCACGAGACAAAGACAAAAGTGTTTGTCAATGTTTCTTGTTTCCGAGAAATTGTTTCGAGTGAAGTATTTGAGTGGGAGGACAATATAATTTGATAAGGTTTATGAACCTGAGCATAATGATCAGAGTAGCGCAGCATCGGAATTGGTTTCGGAAGCGACCACGACGATCATGGCTCTCATGACTACAAAGTGTTTTAGCCATGGAGATCGAAGTACATATTGAACCTTGTAGGTATGGTTTACTTTGTGATCAAATAAATGATTTGTGGACAAAGGATTGTTTTTGAACAATGATAAACCAACTACAAAACAAAGAAGTTATGATGGGCCCTGACTCCGTTAAAATGGCCATGCGCCATGAAATCCATAATAGATGAATACTTTTTGAAAGTAAATGGATCTATAGACTTGGATGAAATATCCTTAAAGAAGCTCGACTTGTCGAAAAATTGTTTACGACAAAGTTCAAAGAGTTGAATACGATAAGATTAGATCTTCCATAGCAATGCTTATAGTCTATGTGGATTATTCTAGTAATCACTACATATTTCTTTTATGAGATATGCTAGTAGGATGGCAAAATACACTACTTAACGAAGTATGTATACAAGATACTACCAAGAGTTTTGCTGGTCCGTGGAATACTAGATAGGTATACAAGCTTCAATTGGATGAATTAAGTATCACGGAGTTGGAATCTTCACCGGATGAAATAGTCAAAGAGTTTTTGATTTCATCGAGAGACGATGAAGAGGCTTGCATTTGCAAGAAATTAAGTGGGAGCGCTAAGACACATTTATAATACTTTATGTAGGTGACATATAGTTGGTTATAAATGATGTAATTATATACTTGATTAAAAAGGTTTCATTGAGAATTAACTTCAATGAAAGGATATGGATCGAAACAAATTTAGTGTCAAGATCTATGAAGATAGATTGAAACACATAAATAAGTTTAAGTAAAAGTACATATGATGGATATTGAAGTAGTTCAATATAGAAATATTAAGAAAATGTTCTTGTCATGTGAAGGTTTAACAAGACTTGAGTGTATCTGACACTCAATGAGTAAAAACACATGAGTGATTATAGATCACGAATAATATGTACACAATCAGATATCATGTGCTATAAAGTGTTATGAGCATATACCAGAATGATTCATATGATGATCATTGGACGACAAGTAAGAATATCCTTGAGTACTTTAGAAGAACTAAGGATATATATATATATTTTGTATGAAGAAATGACAAACAAATCGCTGTAAGGTGTTACACCGATATTGGTTTTGTCACATATAAAATATAATTTCAATCTCAAATTAGACTAAGTGTTGTTTAAAAGGTAGCACAATGAGCTAGAAGTTGTCTATGCTAGATTTAGAAGAGTTCTAAATATTGTGACTGATTCTACAAAAGAAGGCAGAGTATGTCATTATTTTGACAATGACAAAGGATGTTAAGTCAAGAGGTTCTTTGAGAACTTGGTGTATTTCCGACAGAGTCAGAACTTTGAAGCTATATT
The DNA here is from genome assembly GCF_022539505.1 of Lolium rigidum. Lineage (NCBI taxonomy): Eukaryota > Viridiplantae > Streptophyta > Magnoliopsida > Poales > Poaceae > Lolium > Lolium rigidum. The sequence continues at coordinate 45,697,516 of NC_061513.1, read as the reverse complement.
GTGTGTGACAATATTAGTGACATTTTTCAGACCGCGGAATTAAGGTTCCACCAAAAGACCAAACATATTTAATGCCGACTCATTTGGAAATGAGTGATGCGTTGAGACGCAAATGAATTACAAAATACATACGTTTCTGAGCGTGTCGGATCCGTTGACTAAAAACCTCTCCCGTGAGCAATACATGATAAAGCACCATAAGGCCAAGGTGTTATATCTTTACAAATGTAAACTAGATTATTGACTCTAGTGCAAGTGGGAGACTGAAGGAGATATGCCCTAGAGGCAATAATAAAGTGGTTATTATTTATATCTTTATGTTTATGATAAATGTTTATATATCATGCTATAATTGTATTAACCGAAACATTAGTACATGTGTGATATGTAGACAAACAAAGAGTCCCTAGTATGCCTCTTAACTAGCTTGTTGATTAATGGATGATTAGTTTCATAATCATGAACATTGGATGTTATTAATAACAAGGTTATATCATTGTATGAATGATGTAATGGACACACCCAATTAAGCGTAGCATAAGATCTCGTCATTAAGTTATTTGCTATAAGCTTTCGATACATAGTTACCTAGTCCTTATGACCATGAGATCATGTAAATCACTTATACCGGAAAGGTACTTTGATTACATCAAACGCCACTCGCGTAAATGGGTGGTTATAAAGGTGGGATTAAGTATCCGGAAAGTATGAGTTGAGGCATATGGATCAACAGTGGGATTTGTCCATCCCGTTGACGGATAGATATACTCTGGGCCCTCTCGGTGGAATGTCGTCTAATTTCTTGCAATCATATGAATAAGTTCATAAGAGACCACATACCACGGTACGAGTAAAGAGTACTTGTCAGGAGACGAGGTTGAACAAGGTATAGAGTGATACCGAAGATCAAACCTCGGACAAGTAAAATATCGCGTGACAAAGGGAATTGGTATCGTATGTGAATGGTTCATTCGATCACTAAAGTCATCGTTGAATATGTGGGAGCCATTATGGATCTCCAGATCCCGCTATTGGTTATTGGTCGGAGTGAGTACTCAACCATGTCCGCATAGTTCACGAACCGTAGGGTGACACACTTAAAGTTGGATGTTGAAATGGTAGAACTTGAATATGGAATGAAGTTCGAATATTTGTTCGGAGTCCCGGATGAGATCCCGGACATCACGAGGAGTTCCGGAATGGTCCGGAGAATAAGATTCATATATAGGAAGTCATATTCCAAGTTTGGAAATGATCCGGTGCATTTATGGCAGGTTCTAGAAGGTTCTAGAAAAGTCCGGAAGAAATCACCATGGAAAGTAGAGCCCCGAGGGACTCCACCTTGCATGGCCAGCCAACCCTAAAGGGGAGGAGTCCAAGGTGGACTCCCCTAGGGTGGCCGGCCAACCCCCTCATGGAAGGGGGGAATCCCACCCCAAGTGGGATTCCCACCTTGGGTAGGTTTCCCTACATATGGGAGGTTTCATTGTTGGGGTCTTATTCGAAGACTTGGATACCAACACTTGGGGATTTCCACCTATATAATGAGGAGGAGAGGGAGGGGCTGACCACTCTTGGCCGCACCACCTAGGGCTGCCCTTGGCCGGCGCCCTAGCCTCCCCCTCTCTCCCCAAACCCTAGCGGTATCTCTCCTCCACCACATCCCGTACGCTTAAGCGAAGCTCCGCCGGATTTCTCCACCACCACCGACACCACGCCGTCGTGCTGTCGGATTCAAGAGGAGCTACTACTTCCGCTGCCCGCTGGAACGGGGAGGTGGACGTCGTCTTCATCAACAACCGAACATGTGACCGAGTACGGAGGTGCTGCCCGTTCGTGGTGCCGGAAGCGATCGTGATCAAGATCTTCAACGCGCTTTTGCAAGCGGCAAGTGAACGTCTACCGCAGCAACAAGAGCCTCATCTTGTAGGCTTTGGAATCTCTTCAAGGGTGAGACTCGATATCCCCTCGTTGCTACCGTCTTCTAGATTGCATCTTGGCTTGGATTGCGTGTTCGCGGTAGGAAAATTTTTGTTTTCTATGCAACGTTATCCTTCACTTCCCTCATTATCTTGGCAAATGCATGATTCCGTGTGGAAAGAAGGCACACATGTGACCATCGTGTAGATGCATCAATTAGAACCATGAAATACCTAAACGGTCCAGACAATGGTTGGATGGGACCACAAATGTCTCCTTGAATTCATTCAAGAAATTGCAGTGGTTTAGCTAGTATCTTGAGGTGCGAAGGCCTCAGAATAAGCTTTCCCGTGGCGCATGATGTGCACACAAAGTCGGATGACTGAGTGAATTTGGACTCATGCAAATTATGACCAATGGAATTGCTAGTAATCTTCCTCATCATCCCGATACCGGGATGGCCTAGGCGATCATGCCAGGTTTGGAATGCATCAACATTCTGGAAAATTACCTTGTAAGCAACATGTTCTACGGGCTTGATGTACGTATAATACAATCCGGACGACAGAGAAGGAATCTTTTCAAGTACTTGCTTGCCATATCCATAATCTTTTGTGAAGAGTAGATACTCCTCTTTGTTGTCTTCATGGGTTTCGATGTGAAAACCATTCTTACGGATATCTCGATAACTGATTAAGGTACGTGAAGAATCAGGATACAACAAGGCATCCACAAGTATCACTTGTGTACCGTTTGGGAGGGTAAATATGGCACGTCCGGTGCCAACAATTACCGTATCGCGTCCAGCGATAGTTAAAATATCTCCATTCATCTTTTTCAGAGTCTGAAAATATTTTAACTCCCTCAGTATGGAGTTTGTGGTAGCACTGTCCACAAGGCATAATTCCTCTTCCATCGGATTGTTCCCGTAGAGAACTTTTCTTCTTGTTCTTGTTTCTTCCGGCGAGTGATACGTCCCAAACGTATCTATAATTTCTTATGTTCCATGCTACTTTTATGATGATACTCACATGTTTTATACACATTATATGTCATATTTATGCATTTTCCGGCACTAACCTATTGACGAGATGCCGAAGAGCCAGTTGCTGTTTTCTGCTGTTTTTTGTTTCTGAAATCCTAGTAAGGAAATATTCTCGGAATTGGACGAAATCAACGCCCAGGGTCCTATTTTTGCACGAAGCTTCCAGAAGACCGGAGAGGAAACAAAGTGGGGCCACGAGGCGCAACCCTGTTGTGTGGGCCCCTCGTGACTCTCCCGACTCCGCCCTTCCGCCTACTTAAAGTCTTCGTCGTGAAACCCCCAGTACCGAGAGCCACGATACGGAAAACCTTCCAGAGACGCCGCCGCCGCCAATCCCATCTCGGGGGATTCAGGAGATCGCCTCCGGCACCCTCGCCGGAGAGGGGAATCATCTCCAGGAGGTCTCTTCATCGCCATGATCGCCTCCGGATCGATGTGTGAGTAGTTCACCCCTGGACTATGGGTCCATAACAGTAGCTAGATGGTTGTCTTCTCCTCATTGTGCTATCATGTTAGATCTTGTGTGCTGCCTATCATGATCAAGATCATCTATTTGTAATCCTTCATGTTGTGTTTGTTGGGATCCGATGAATATTGAATACTATGTCAAGTTGATTATCAATCTATCATATATGTTATTTATGTTCTTGCATTCTCTCCGTTGCTAGTAGAGGCTCGGCCAAGTTGATACTTGTGACTCCAAGAGGGAGTATTTATGCTCGATAGTGGGTTCATGCCTCCATTAAATGCAGGACGGTGACGGAAAGTTCTACGGTTGTGGATGTGCTATTGCCACTAGGGATAAAACATCGATGCTTTGTCTAAGGATATTTGTGTTGATTACATTACGCACCATACTTAATGCAATTGTACGTTGTTTGCAACTTAATACCGGAAGGGGTTCGGATGATAACCTGAAAGTGGACTTTTTAGGCATAGATGCATGCTGGATAACGGTCTATGTACTTTGTCGTAATGCCCTGATTAAATCTCATAGTACTCATCATGATATATGTATGTGCATTGTTATGCCTTCTTTATTTGTCAATTGCCCAACTATAATTTGTTCACCCAACATCTGCTTATCTTATGGGAGAGACACCACTAGTGAACTGTGGATCCCGGTCCTATTCTTTACATCTGAAATACAATCTACGCAATTGTTCTTTACTTGTTCTTCGCAAACAATCATCATCTTCCACACAATACGTTTAATCCTTTGTTTACGACAAGCCGGTGAGATTGACAACCTCACCGTTACGTTGGGGCAAAGTTCGTGATTGTGTTGTGCGGGTTCCACGTTGGCGCCGTAATCCCCGGTGTTGCGCCGCACTACACTCCGCCACCATCAACCTTCAACGTGCTTCTTGGCTCCTACTGGTTCGATAAACCTTGGTTTCTTACTGAGGGAAACTTGCTGCTGTGCGCATCACACCTTCCTCTTGGGGTTCCCAACGGACGTGTCAACTACACGCATCAGCGAGTTCGCCGGAGTCGGAATCGCTCAGATGTAGAGCGTGCTGATAACGTATTGTGAGTAATCGAGAGAGAATCGAGCGAGAGAGAATGATTGAATCGAACTGTTCTTTATTTCATTGACAATCGACTATTTATACAAGGTGAACCGTCGCCTCAACAAACCGACATAAGGAGGCGGCGTTTCGGGAGAAACCGTCGGGGACGGTTATACAATCGTGGGAGCATCGTGACTGTTGCCAAAGCAACCGCACACAACATTACATAGGATGGATTACATATTTAATTAAGTAAACTAATTAAATCCTAACAGAAAATACTCGTGTTCCCCCGGGGGATCGCAGTTAGCGATCGTCCGCCTACGTGGCGCGTGCCTGTCCCGCAACGTGAGAACGTGAGAGATAGAGCGGTAGTTGGGGTCCACCACGAGCTTATCGTTTCCGTCGCTTCCCTCTACACGAAATTCCCCTCCTTCCCTCCACATCTCACACAGACCCTCTCCGCCATGGATGGCCCGGAGCCGCCCATGGCGCCCGCCGGCTCCGCCAGGTGCCCACCCTACCCCTCCGCCTCCTAATCCTCGCCACGCCCTGCAAGCTCGACGACCGCCTCGTGTACGGAAATCACCAACCGATACGCGACCATGGCTGCAGCTCATCTTCCTCCGCCGTCGCTCTGCCTCCTCATCCTCAAGCTCGAGCCCGGTCTCGCCACATCCTCATCCTCCCGCCGCTCCTCAAGCCCGGAGACGACGATCGCGTCCCGGCCCGCTCCTCAACCTCGCGGGGCTCCACCCAGGCGCCGGCCCGGTGGACTGCACGAGCTCTTCCTTCTCGGGCGAGGTCGCCGCGACCACGCTCGCCGCCTTCGACCACCGCTGTTACCGCTCCAGCCATGGCGATGGCCATTCTTCCGCGGACCCGTGGATGTCGCTGCTGTAATTGTCCTGCTACGTTGCTACGAAGGGTGGCTGTGCCTGCTACCAACGGCATAGCGCCTGCCTGCTCTGCCGCCACCCATGGCGGACGCCCCGCTCCTCCAAACGCACCACAAAGAAGTGCCAAAAAGTTTCGTCAACAACAATTTTTGGACCGTTTTGCCCTCCCACCAAATAACATAATACGGCAGTTCCCCACTTCTAACCGTCTAGCAGACCGAGTTAAAAAAAAAACCGTCTAGCAGACCGTCATGCTCCCAAACTTCGTATTCCAATCCAAATCCAAACATCCCAAGCTGAGTACGGAGTGCCGATCGACCGCGATTCTTTCTTCCTACGGATTTAATACGGAGGAGTATATTAGTTCCAGCCGCATAAGCATCACCAAAAATCCCAGAATCCAAGACGCCGGAAGCCGGATACCTGACCTGACCAGTCAGATCTCGCCCCCAGCCCTGCTCCATCGAGGATGATGAAGTGCTAGCGGCATCCATGGCTTCCTCGGCGATACTCTTAGACGTCGTTGACGTGAGCGTCGGCACGGTCCGTGGGTCGACCCTCCACAGCGAGGATGCCCGATGCAGGCCCTGGCCTGGCCTTCCCTGTGTAGTGGCTGCGGGCACAGCTCGACCCCCGAACGGCGAGGCTGCCGGCACGGCTTGGCACTCCTAGGCGAGGACGGCTGGCAAAGATTCTGCTCGGGGCCTCCCCGTACAATGGTTGTGGTATCCGCTCGATACCCGTGGCGGATGCATCAGCAACGCGCTCTCGTTGGCGAGGCTCCCGGCGCAGCCTTGGCCTGGCTTCCCATGACCCATGTGCGTAGGTGTCGGCGGTAGAGGCAGCCGGAGGAGAGTGGAGCAGAGGGAGCCGGAACTGCTTCGTGATTAGCTGAGGATTCGACCTTTTTGTTCTCTGTTATTAGCTGAAGAAATGAGTGACGGCCTCTACTCAGGACTTACTCATCCTTTTCAATAACTGGTGTGCCCGCAGGTTTGATGTTCAATTTCTCCATCTAGAATAACTATTTTATTGTAATTTCAATAAAGTCGTTGTCGGTTCTATTAGTTTAAATTTAGTTTATAAAGTCGATGTCGGTTGGTTTTGTTCAATAAAGTGGTTGACACGAAATTTATTACGATTGAACTGAAATTAAAGTACAGAGACCGCAATGGCCAGATTCGAATGTTGGAGCCATTCAATCATAGTCGTGCCTAGCCCTATAATACTCGCCACTGTAGTCATCATAGTTGCCGACGTCATCGTCGCTAGCATCGGGGTCGCGGTTGTCCAACCTCGGCGGGTGAGCACGCGTGGGCCGGGATTGAGGGTAGCGCAGGCGGGGGCCACGATAGGCCGAGACGCTCCGGAGAGTCCGGCCGCGCCACCACATCCGACGGTCGGCCTCGTTGAAGTTAGAAGGAGGCGGGCCGTCCTCCTCGTACTCGGCAACCGCCCTCTCACGCCGATTGATGAAGAAGCTGTCCCAAGCTCGGGCCGTAGTCGGGATGCCACCGGGATTCCTCCGCCGCTCGGGCGTGAGCTCGAAATAGTAGTGGTTCGTGATGGCCATCTCGCGTGGCACACCAAGAGGGATAGGAGGGACCGGTGACGCCTCCGACGCTCGGCAACCAGCCGGTCGGGACGCGGTAGCCGGGCGGGCGGGGGTAGTTCGAGGCTCAAAGCGCCTCCGCCTCCCGGGGTGTTAGACATACGATGGAAGCCATGGGAGAGAGTGATGAGGTTTGCGGATATGAGTCCAAGCCTACATATATATAGTGGAAAAATGGCGGGAATGCGGGAAGAAAATAGGCGGGAACGAAGTGGCGCGCGAAACTTTCATCCCGGTGGAGGCTCAAACCGCGACAAAAGACCGGGGAGGCTTATCTAGGAGGGCCTTTTGTCACGGTTGGTGGCTGCAACCGCGACTAAAGCTGTCGGCAGGATAAGGATGTGTCGGTAACCTTTTGTCACGGTTGGTGGCTGGAACCGCGACTAAAGGTGTCGGCAGGATAAGGATGTGTCGGTAACCTTTTGTCACGGTTGGTGGCTGCAACCGCGACTAAAGGTGTTGGCAGGATAAGGACGCGTGGGTGGATGCACTGCTCGATGAGATAAAGCATGTAGCGCATGACGGCCTGTCGAAGGAATAAGACAAAGTAGAAGCGGTGCCGTTCCTATGAAAAATTTCCATGCAAGCCCGTGAAAGACTCCGTCTCCTCAAACAGTGTTAGGGAAAGGGTTCTCATTATTACATAAATGTAGAGATTGTCTTGGGAACTATATATGAAGAATACATTATTACATCGCCATCTAGTGTTGTGATCTTCTACGCCGTAGCCATGGAGAATCTTCATCATTTAGCAAGATGCTTGGGTCAATTTTCACCGTGAAGGGCGGAATTTCTTTAAACTTATTATAATCTTCTGACAGGTCTGTCTTGTCATCCACTCCCACGATGTTTCTTTTCCCCGAAAGAACTATGTGGCGCTTTGGCTCCTCGGTTGATGTATTCTTTTGTTGATTTCTTTTTCTTGATTTGCTAGACATGTCCTTCACGTAGAAAACTTGAGCCACCTCGTCGGCTAGGAAAAAAGGCTCGTCCGGGTACGCAAGATTGTTGGGATCCACTCGTTATCATACCGTACTTATCGTCAATATGTATAGCGCTGAGCTTCACCCATTTGCACCGAAACAAAGGGACCTTAAAAGTGGGACCATAGTCAAGTTCCCATATCTCCTCTATGTATCCATAATATGTGGTGGTCTGCCCATTCTCGTCTTTTGCATCGAAGCGAACACCGCTGTTTTGGTTGGTGCTCTTTTTATCTTGGTCGGTCGTGTAAAATGTATTCTCATTTATCTCGTACCCTTGGAATGTACATATGTTTGAAGATGGTAACCTGGCCAACAAGTACAGCTGCTCCACAACAGATGGGTCATTAATGAGATGTCTTTGCAACCAACTGCTGAAGGTATTCATGTGTTGACGTGTAATCAAGGACTCGGGCTGGCCCGGGTTTATTTCTCGTAAAACATTCTTATGTTTCTCGATGTACGGAGCCACCAAGCTGGAATTGTATAGAACTGTGTAGTGTGCTTGATTGAAAGAAATCTTGTCCCTCCACACCGTTGCTTTCCTTCCTAGCGTGCCTTTTCCAGTCAGCCTCCCCTCATACCGAGATTCAGGAACACCAATCGGCTTAAGGTCAGGAAGAAAGTCAACACAAAACTCAATGACCTCCTCAGTTCCGTAGCCCTTTGAGATACTTCCTTCCGGCCTAGCTCGGTTATGAACATATTTCTTTAAGACTCCCATGAACCTCTCGAAGGGGAACATATTGTGTAGAAATACAGGACCGAGAATTCTAATCTCTTCAACTAGGTGAACGAGGAGGTGCGTCATAATATTGAAGAAGGATGGTGGGAACAACAACTCGAAGCCGACAAGACATTGGACCACATCTTCCCGTAATCCCGACAAAGTTTCGGATCAATTACCTTCCGAGAAATTGCGTTGAGGAATGCACATATCTTCACAATGGCTAGTCGAACATTTTCCGGTAGAAGTCCCCTCAATGCAATCGGAAGCAATTGTGTCATAAGCACGTGACGAGTCATGGGACTTCGGGTTCGGAATTTTTTCTCCTTCATATTTACTATCCCCTTTATATTCGACGAGAAACCGGACGGAACCTTGATACTCGAATAGGGCTTCAAAAAGATCTCCTTCTCATGTTTGGTAAGAGCGTAGGCTGGCAGGCCCTACAAACCGCCCTGGATGATTGCCGTTTTGTCCTTTATGAAGTTCCTGGTCTTCCCGTGCTTCGGTGTATCTTTTGTCTTTCCATACACGCCCGTAAAACCTAGAATATTCACACAAAGATTCTTGGTCGGGTGCATCACGTCGATTGCGGAGCGGACTTCCAGGACTTTCCAATATTCTAGCTCCCAAAAAATAGATTTCTTCTTCCACATGGGCGCGTGTCCGTCATCGTCTTTCGGAACAGGTCGACCGCCCGGACCCTTTCCAAAGATAACATTTAAATCCTTGACCATGTCAAATATATCAGACACCACTACGGGGGACAGAGCTTCGGACGGCGGTCCGCCTCGCCATCGAAATGCTTGCCTTTTTTCCTTAAGGGATGCTTGCGCGGAAGGAAACGACGATTGAACGGGTACACAACTTTTCTCGCTTTTTCCCAAATATTTACTTTCGGTCTCATCTAAATAGTGTGTGCATGCATTGTATCCTTTGTTCGTACTGTCCCGAAATGTTACCGAGAGCAGGCCAATCATTGATGGTTACGAATAGCAACGCTCGTAGGTCAAATTCTTGCTCCGTGTGCTCATCCCACACACGTACACCTGGTTTGGCCCACAACTCCAAAAGTTCATCGACTAATGGCCTTAGGTACACATCAATGTCGTTGCCCGGTTGCTTTGGGCCTTGGATAAGCACTGGCATCATAATGAACTTCCGCTTCATGCACAACCAAGGAGGAAGGTTGTAGATACATAGAGTCACGGGCCAGGTGCTGTGACTGCAGCTTTGCTCCCCAAAAGGATTCATGCCATCTGTACTTAGACCAAAGTATAAGTTCCTTGCCTCACATGCAAAATCCGGGAACTCTCTCCCGATGTTTCTCCACTGCCGACCATCAGCGGGGTGCCTCAACATCGCGTCTTTCTTACGTTCTTCCATGTGCCATCACAACAACTTGGCATGCTCTTTGTTTCTGAACAAACGTTTCAACTGTGGTATTATTGGAGCATACCACACATCACCTTCGCAGGAACCCTCTTCCTGGGTGGCTCGCCCTCAACATCACCAGGGTCATCTTTTCTCATCTTATACCGCAATGCACCGCATATCGGTCATTTATTCAAATTCTCGTACTTCTCACCGCGGTAGAGGATACGATCATTAATGCATGCATGTATCTTCTCGCACATCTAATCCTAGAGGGCGGACAAGCTTCTTTGCTTCATATGTACTGACGGGCAATTCATTATTTCTTGGAAACAGACTTCTTTAATATTATCATCAATTTCTCAAATCCCGAGTCGACCACACCGACCTCTGCCTTCCATTTCAGCAATTCCAATATGCTACCCAGCTTTCTATGCCCATCTTCATAACCTGGGTACAACAATTTGTGGTGGTCCTCTAACATCTTGTCGAACCGCAACCTCTCCTTATCCGTGCCACGAGTCTCTTCTTGCATCGAAATGGCCCGACGAAGATCATCATCAACGGGATCATCCGATGCCTGTTCTTCACCTCCTTCTTCTTCATTGTCGTCCATTGCGGTATCAAAGCATTCGAGAGAACATAGATCGGTACTGGTCATCATTATCTTCTTCCTCATCGCCGTCTTCCATCATAACCCCTTCTTCTCCGTGCTTGGTCCAAACATTATAGCTGGACATGAATCCAAACCGAAGCGGTGGCTCTTAATGTCTCTTGAGCAAGAGTAATCCTTCTCGTTCTTACATTTTAGACATGGACAGCACATAAAACCTTGCTTCGACTTGTTGGCCTCGGCCACAAGCGAGGAAAGAATTCACGCCCTCTCGAAAGCGGGAGCACATCGGTTACCGTACATCCATGGATAACTCATCTCGCATCATAAGTACAATTATATATGTATCAGATGCAATCACCTTGCTAAAATTAGTATTGTACGGACTATGCATATATATATAGTCGAGAAAATAGTTGCTAACCTTTTAGGATCAAAAAGAGGAGAAATCTTATCAAATAAAACCAAGTGGCATCCCTCTCACAAGCATTCCATCAAACACCTCTTGTGCACATGTAGAAAAAATGAGCTAGCATACACCTCCACCTTCACCACCAAGGAAAAAATGAGGTGGGGGGTGGCTGGCTGCTTCTATATATATAGGCATGGCCCTTTTGTCGCGGGCCGTATTACGACCCGCGACAAAGGGGTGCCGACAGAGAGCGCCAGCCCTCGGACCCCTTTTGTCGCGGGTCGTAATACGGCCCGCGACAAAAGGGCGCGACAAAAGGCCATGCCCGCTCCACATGGTTTCGGGGCAACGTGGCCAGGCCATTTGTCGCGGGTGCAGGCGCGCCCGCGACAAAAGGCTCCCACGGAAGCCCTGTTTTCCACTAGTGTATAATCTATCTTTAGAGTGTGTTGTTTCATTTTTCTTCATTTTTCAATCTGCTTTTAGTACTAACAATTGCTACGGTGACCTGCAATATCGCCTGGAGTATGTTCACTATTGTTTTACAGCTGATTTTTCTCACTAAATTATTACAGGTGAAGACCGTGGTTCCCGAGGTAGAGCGGCGCAAGGTGCGGCGCACCGGGGACTCGAGTTGTTCGACGCAGGGTGAAGGCCATCGGGACCTTCATCCAAGGTGACGTGGTGATATACCACTGGTGCCCCGAGCCAAGACGAAGCGGTGCGCATGTGAACGGTTCCCGAGCTAGGCACTCGGCAAGCGGTGCCTCAAACCTTGGTTCTAGGAGGCTTAACACATACGTTGTGTACTTCCTGACTTTAAAATTGCCTCAAATTTTTTTAGTTTAATTTCAGTCTCATTATAGTAAAATTGTGTTGTTATCCTGATTGATACTGGTTCTTAGAGTAGCATCTCACCATGCCAAAAATGATCTGCTCTATTAAAAAATATTTAACAAAAAACAACCTGTTGTAGAAAACAAGATTGTTTGTTTTAACTTTTAAGAAGTTTGTGTTTTAGCCCATCATAAATTTTTAATGAGGGATGCAATGGGGACAATGGGAGAGCGATGAAAGAAAGAGACATGGCCAGTGAGTGTACAATACAACTATGTAACCTCACCCAAGGAGGTGGAGCTAACACAAGGATGATGTTTGTGTTCTAGACGATAACCAAGGACCATGGGACAGACTTGCGATTAGCTCCGTAGCGAAGCACGGGTTTTGTCCTAGTATAGGAAAAGGTTTCTACTATTTACCTTGCGGATTCCGCTTCTAGTCGAGCGCTCACGGATGAAAGAAGTCTAGATAACCCCCTATGTTTCAGGTTTAAGACGTTTAACCCCCTTAGGTTTAAAGTGGAGCACATAACCCCCTTAAGTATAACATACCGGTTAAATTACCCCCTTGAGGTGGTTTTTTTTATAATTAAACACATATATATTAAGCTAGCAAGCCGCCTCATTAAAACCTTCCAGTCCCCTTAGGTACCCTGGTAAGGAAAAGAGTGCGTCTGATACTTGCTGCCGATAATCATTCAATGGTTACATCGTTTAGGAGCCTATCAAGGAGAAAGCTAAGGGGATCATCGTCCCAATTACAAGAGATCTTATTGGAATAACTATACCTAGCTAACTCATGGGCTACCTGGTTTGCTTCTCTAGGGCAGAGCTTAAAAGAGACTTCACCAATATTTGTAATTTTGTCTATACACTCTGCGTAGATTGCCGCTGATTCATTCCACCATCTTTGTTCTCCGGTGAAGGCTTCAATTGTTTCACTAGAATCTGATTCCGCAATAATCCGGTTACATCCTAGCCTCTCAGCCAAAGTTAATCCCTCTTTCATTGCATGAGCTTCCGCCATAGCCACTGAAGAGACATGTGGGAGCATCACACAACAAGCTGCAACTAGGCGACCCTCGAAATCCCTGATCACAGCTCCAGCCGAACCAGCACCATCATCTGCATAAAATGAAGCATCCACATTTACCTTGAGAACCCGGGGTTCAGGCCTAGTCCATCATTCATCGCGCAAGTCACGCCTTTTCTGTTTCCTTGCATTGGCAGTGATAGTTAGAATGGATAGTTTGCATCTGTACATAGGCGGTACATCTTCATTGTGAGTTCTCCTCCTTCTGATCCACCATAGATACCAAGAAGCCACAACAATTGTTTCCTTCAAGTTAACTATTTGGAGACCTGGATACGTATTGTCAGGAAGACGCAACAGGTGTTCAAGGACAGCAGAGCCGGCCCTATCAATCACTTGTGCTTCCTGGATGACTTGACTCAGCCCGAGTTGTTCACATATTTCTTTTGCTGTTTCACAAGTGAATAATAGATGGTGGATATCTTCTGCACCTATGTGACATATTGGGCATTCTCCACTTGTTCCAGCGTGTCTATTTGCTAGTATACTTTTTAGAGGAAGAATTCCATGGAGAGCTCTCCACATAAAAATCTTTACTTTACTCGGGATGTCCAGCTTCCAGAGATTTCGCCATACTGGATTCAGTGCTGATGCTCCTGGTAATGCTAGCCGTGCAGCATTGTGACCAAATTGGTGGCGCCACTGCATATGATATGCCGACCGTACAGTAAAATATCCATGCTTAGTAAGAGACCAGGAAATAAAATCATTGAAGCCATTTGTATTCAAAGGGATTTGGCAAATTCGGTTTGCATCTACAGTATTGAAAATAGAGTTGATCAACTCGGCATCCCACTGGCCTGTTATTGGGTCTATAAGCTGACAAAATTTTGTTAGAATTGTGTTACCCCGCTGAGATGTAACCCTCATATTTGGGCTAGAGGGTATCCAAGGATCACTCCATATTTTAATATCTTCTCCATTCCCCACCCTCAGAATAAATCCTCTCTTGAAAGTGGCTAAACCGGCTAATATACTTTGCCAAGTAAAAGATGATCCTGCCTTTGGTCCTGCCTGTAGAATATTGCCTTGTGGATAGTACTTTGCTTGTAGAACTCTAGCACATAGAGAATTAGGCTCGTCAATTAATCTCCATATTTGTTTGGCCAACATAGCTAGATTAAAACTCTGAAAATCTCGAAAACCCATGCCCCCTTCATTCTTTGGGTAGCAAAGTTTCCACCATGCAAACCAATGCATTTTAAAACTCTGGAAATCTCGAAAACCCTTGAGGTGGTTTTTGATTCTAAAGGCTGTTTTACAGGGCGGTATTGGTCCACGTGTAGGCAACGCTTTGGTGAGTTGGCATCTGGTCGTGGTCTAGTCGAACTGCTTCCTTCCTGGTCAACCTACTCCGCTCGTCTCTGCTCTTCACCTCCGCGCAGCTCCGCTCGTCTCTCCCATGACCGACGGCTGAATCGGACGACCCGAGGGCGGTCCTCGAATCAGTGCAGGTCCACGGTCCTTCCTCCCCAAAATATTTACCTGTTTCCCTCTTGTGGAGAGGACTTAGGATGGATGGATGAACTAGAAGAGGACGACTCGATTTGGGATGCAAATCTGGGGATTGAATTCAGGGCAGGTCTTAGTGTCAGTATTGCTTGTTTCTCTGCCGATTTGTTTGACAATAGGTAGTGATTTTGAGTTTGGATTACATGACTTAAAGTCTTGGTTTTTTCACTACAGTTCTTCAATACTGTTTTGGAGATTGCAGGTTTTTGATTGAAAAAGTTTGAGGACCGAACCCAGTGGAGTTGCAGTTAGCGGTTATTTTCAGGAACATCACTTCGTGCAGGTGAGCGGCACCTATGATCGTGGGAGCATAACTGCATAAGTACTTACCAGTCTGCTTACAATCTTTGGTGGCCGCTGGAGCTAGCGAGGCTCACGGCGCGGAGGGGTAACCGACGAAGGCCTCGGCTTTGAGAACTGTCGTTGCCTAATCGACGGTGCCTCGGAGGAGGGATCCTCACGAGGGGGGGAAGAAGTATGGTCCATAGGGCGGAGAGTGATGTCTACGCACGCTTCTATTCCTGTAGACAGTGTTGGGCCTCCAAGAGCAGAGGTTCATAGAACAGCAGCAAGTTTCCCTTAAGTGAATCACCCAAGGTTTATCGAACTCAGGGAGGTAGAGGTCAAAGATATCCCTCTCAAGCAACCCTGCAATTAAGATACAAGAAGTCTCTTGTGTCCCCAACACACCTAATACACTTGTCAGATGTATAGGTGCACTAGTTCGGCGAAGAGATAGTGAAATACAAGTAATATGGATGATTATAAGTAGTAATTGCAATCTGAAATAAAAATGGCAGCAAGCGAGCATGTAGCGGAACTTGTTGGAAACGGTATTTCAATGCTTAGAAACAAGGCCTAGGGATCATACTTTCACTAGTGGACCCTCTCAACAATGATCACATAATTGAATAAATAAATGCTACTCTCAAACACTCTCTTGTTGGATAACAAACACCATTCATTGTGTAGGGCTGCAAAAGCACACCTCAAGCCGGAGTAAACAAGCTCCACAACGTCATAAAGGAATCACACACGATGCGCACACTGTCACCATCACACCGTGGAGACTGACTCCGGAGTTCATATTAAAGTAACCTCTAGAGTGCATAATAGACAAGAGTAACATCTACATATTCAACTAGATTACAAAGCTCATGATCACATAAAGATCACACCATGGGAGAGAGAGATGAACCACATAGCTACCGGTAGAGCCCTCAGCCTCGGGGGAGAACTACTCCCTCCTCATCATGGGAGACATCAACAACGATGAAGATGGCGATGGAGTCGATGGAGATGGCTCCGGGGGCAATTCCCCGTCCCGGCAGGGTGCCGAAATAGAGACTTCTGTCCCCTGAATTAGGGTTTTTGGTGGCGGCGGAGCTACGGAACTCTTCTGGAGAAATCGTCGATCTCTTTAGGGTTTTCAGGGCAGGAGCTTAATATAGGCGAAAGGGCGACGCGAGGGGGTGCCCGAGGGGCCCACCCCATAGGGATGGGGAGGAGGCCGTGGGCCTCCTCTGTCCTGGCCCTTCTGGCTCCGTGGGTCTTCTGGCGAAATAGAATTTCTGTAATTTTTCTGGATTTTTCCGAGCACTTTGGTTTTTGGGCCTTTTCTGCAATAAACGGACATAATAAACGTAGACCGGCACTCGTGGCATCTTGTTAATAGGTTAGTCCAATAAATGCCATATTATGATATAAAGTGCATATAAAACATGTAGCTATTAGCATAAAACTAGCATGGAACATAAGAAATTATAGATACGTTGGAGACGTATCAGAGAGTCCTCGGGACGGTGGTACGCGATTTACCCAGCTTTGGAACACCTGCTCGATGACAGGGCCTATTGCTGCTTGTCTGGAAATATCTGGGCGCTTTCGCGTTGTTACAATGAGTTGTGGTTGTGCCTCTAGGGCTCCCAGGATCCGGCTTATAAAGGCGCACGGATCTAGGGTTTACATTGGAGAGTCCTAGCCGAAATACAAGTTACCTAACTACGGTATAATATCTTGTCGTGTACGTCAAGGATCCGCCTTCCTCCAATGTCGTACTGGATCCGGATAATTCATGGGCCCTCACGGATCCGACCTCCTTAGTAGGTCGGTTGAGATCCGGCTCCTTGCTCTTGGGCTGGTCTTCATCCATCTTGATCTACAGCAACTAGGCCACCCGATGGGCCACATGCCACATCACCATCTGCGGACCACCCGGGCTTGCCGGATCTAGGCCATGCCGTTGATATACCCATAAAGTATACCCACAACAGTAGCCCCCGAAGTTCTCCGAGATTCATCATTCCTCCGACTTCATTCGGATCCGAAGAGAATCTTGAAGAGCTTCCAAAACTTTTCTTGTTTCCGATCTCATTCAACCGGAAATCATTGTCCTTCTATAATGATATTATCAGCGGATTTTTCGCGCATGTTGCACTGAACTTCCTTTTTTCCCACGCTAAATTTTCGGAGATGCAAATCTTCAACCGGAAATTCCGGAGCTTGCCCAGTTCTAGTTACCGCTGCCTCGATTTCACCGTTTTAACCTAAGACACGTGGCGGTCATCCAACGGTGTGACCGTTCCGTTTCCGCAGTTGGATCTGGCTCACAAATCTCCGCGCGTGGTCTATAAATACCAGCTGCGTCGGTAACTTTCCCATTCGTTTCACCGCCTATCCACTTCATCTTCCTCCTCCCGACAGCACCGCCCACCGGATCTGAACTCCGGCGAGCTTGCCCACGGAGAGCTTCGTCCGCCGCCGCTCCAAGGCTATCCTTGACCTGAGATCGCCACGGTTGATCGGGAAATCCGATCCGTCGCCGATTCGTGGTCAAGCGGAACTCAACGCGCTCTGTCCGGCGACCTCATCCTCGCCGTTGCGACGAAGCACCGCCGTGCCATTAACGGTACGTCCGCCGGACCCGTAGAAGAAGAAGTAGTTTAGACGTATATTAGTTCCGGTTACTCAGCTTAGTTTATCACATGGGTGCAGCCGGAAGCATGTCACCTAGTTCACCAAAATATACTGCTAGTTCTCCGAAGAGCCCTGAGCCCAGTTCATTAGAACCAAGCTGTCCGGAACCACTAGCTTTCCTGCCACCGCATATTTCCGACACGAGGTTAGCTCAACCATTCTCCGCATCTTCCAGCAATGCATTAGGCCGGATCCCAACTCTCCAAGAGATCCAAGAAGAACTTGAAGGCCAGGCAAGAATGGCTGCCAAAGTGCAAGAGGCGGAGATGAAGAAGGCTTCCAAGGCCCGGATCCGGGAGGGTGAGAAAGGGCAGTGGTGGCCTTGCGAGGTCAAGGATTCGGAGCTCAGGGACCTCTAGAGCGAGGGCATGATTTCTCCGCACTGGAGTTTCATGAAAGACTCCATCACTCCCAAGCCGGATGCGGACGAACGAGTCCTGACGAAGGCATGGGTAGAGCACGGTCTATCGCTCCCCTGCTCGGAGTTTTTCCTATCCGTCCTCTCCACCTACGGCCTCCAGCCTCACAACATTTGTCCCAATTCGTACCTGCTCCTTTCGAATTTCGTGACGCTCTCCGAAGGGCATCTCGGAATTCGTCTCGACGTCCGCCTGTGGCAGTTTTTCTTCCGAGCTAAGAAGGAAACAAAGGACAAAGCTATGGTGAATTGCGGAAGCATGACCTTCATGCTCCGCCCTGGTAGGATGTATCCGCCTCACTCTTCCCACGAGGCCGTCTGGTACTGGAACGCCGGATGGTTCTACGTGAAGAATATCACAGTTTCGGGTGTCCACGAAGGGCTGCCCAAATTCATCAACAAGCCTCCGGAATAACTCGACGGCTGGAGCTTCGTCCCCACCCTCGCTCTTGGAGAAGGCCGCGCGAAGGATCTCTTGGTTAGTCCATGATGGGCTAACTGGAACTGAGCTTACCCTCAACTGGTTTTCTCGCCGGATCCAGCCGCTGTGATATAACTCGCACTTAATCTGCACGTACACCGGGGCAGATGATCTTCTCCGAGTCACCCGCCACGACCTGCCAGCGGATTCTCTCAAGAGAAGGATCAAAACACTTGTGAAGATTGGCCGGGGCCAGCCGGTCCCGGAATTAGTGAAGGACATCAAGACCAATGATCAGTGTCCTCCGGTAAGCATCTGTACTTTGCTATTTTTAACTTCTCCCTTTGTGAAGTGTTCTAACTTTTTTCTTGTTTCCCTCTCTAGCTCGATTCTTTGGCGGAGGAGGACTTCTGCACCGTGCTCAGAGTCCCCGTCAGCGGCGAAGCGGCGAAGGAGGATCCGGAGGACGATGATGAGGAAGAGGAGCAAGCACCCAAGAAGGTTGACCCTCTGCCCACCAAGCGTCCCCGCGCCAGGATTTCCGCCAAGAAAGCCAAAACCAAGCCCCCTCCTCTCGACTCCAAGACGGCGGAGCGCGAGCGCCTTAAACTGCTGTCCACAGCAGGAAAAAGGTCGCGCCCGCTCATTCCCAACGCTATAAGTTTCCGAGATCGATGCTTCTTTTTTTAACTTGTACAACTTATTACTTATTTCCTTCACTTGTTTGTAGAAACCCGACTACCACCACCACACGGACCAACGTCCAAAAGTCCATCACAAAGTACATGCAGAAAATCTCCGGCTGTTGGTCCGCCTACTCCAGCTCCGCCAAGCACTTCGCATGCTACTCCCCAACCGTCTCCGCCCTGAGCTGATCCTTCTCCCCCTCCTGCTACCGAAGCTCAAGTGGAAATAATTCCAGTGAGCAGTGATACGTCTCCGACGTATCGATAATTTCATATGTTCCATGCCACATTATTGATGATATCTACATGTTTTATGCATACTTTATGTCATATTTATGCATTTTCCGGCACTAACCTATTAACGAGATGCCGAAGAGCCGATTGGCTGTTTTCTGCTGTTTTTGGTTTCAGAAATCCTAGTAAGGAAATATTCTCGGAATTGGACGAAATCAATGCCCAGGGGCCTATTTTTCCATGAAGCTTCCAGAAGACCGAAAGGGAAACGAAGTGAGGCGACGAGGCGGCAACACGCCAGGGCGGCGCGGCCCACCTCCTGGCCGCGCGGCCCTATTGTGTGGGCCCCTCGCGTCGCCTCTTGACCTGCCCTTCTGCCTACATATAGTCTTCGTCGTGAAACCCCCAGTACCGAGAGCCACGATAGGGAAAACCTTCCAGAGACGCCACCACCGCCAATCCCATCTCGGGGGATTCAGGAGATCGCCTCCGGCACCCTGCCGGAGAGGGGAATCATCTCCCGGAGGACTCTTCACCGCCATGGTCGCCTCCGGAGTGATGAGTGAGTAGTTCACCCCTAGACTATGGGTCCATAGCAGTAGCTAGATGGTCGTCTTCTCCTCATGTGCTTCATTGTCGGATCTTGTGAGCTGCCTAACATGATCAAGATCATCTATACGTAATGCTATATGTTGTGTTTGTCGGGATCCGATGGATAGAGAATACTATGTTATGTTGATTATCAATCTATTACCTATGTGTTGTTTATGATCTTGCATGCTCTCCGTTATTAGTAGAGGCTGCGGCCAAGTTTTTACTCTTAACTCCAAGAGGGGGTACTTATGCTCGATAGTGGGTTCATGCCTCCATTAAATGCAGGACGATGTGACGAAAGTTCTAAGGTTGTGGATGTCCTGTTGCTACTAGGGATAAAACATTGATGCTATGTCCAAGGATGTAGTTATTGATTACATTACGCACCATACTTAATGCAATTGTCTGTTGCTTGCAACTTAATACTTGAAGGGGTTCGGATGATAGCCTGAAGGTGGACTTTTTAGGCATAGATGCATGCTGGATAGCGGTCTATGTACTTTGTCGTAATGCCCAATTAAATCTCACAATACTCATTATATCATGTATGTGCATTGTCATGCTCTCTCTATTTGTCAATTGCCCGACTATAATTTGTTCACCCAACATGCTATTTATCTTATGGGAGAGACACCTCTAGTGAACTGTGGACCCCGGTCCATTCTTTTACATTGAATACAATCTACTGCAATACTTGTTCTACTGGTCTTCACGCAAACAATCATCATCCACACTATACATCTAATCCTTTGTTACGGCAAGCCGGTGAGATTGACAACCTCAACTGTTTCGTTGGGGCAAAGTACTTTAGCTGTGTTGTGCGGGTTCCACGTTGGCGCCGGAATCCACGGTGTTGCGCCGCACTACATCCCGCCGCCATCAACCTTCAACGTGCTTCTTGGCTCCTCCTGGTTCGATAAACCTTGGTTTCTTTCTGAGGGAAAACTTGCTGCTGTACGCATCACACCTTCCTCTTGGGGTTCCCAACGGACGTGTGCTTTACACGCCATCAAGCAGCGAGAGGGTGGGCGGAGAAAGCTCTGGAACAAAGCGACCCGCTCCCGAAGAGACTCAGGTACAGGGCCAGGAAGAAGCGAAAGTTAACTCTTCAGGAAAGGCTGAAGCTGCGGCTAGTGATGCCGTCGGTTTTCCGAAGAACTTTGGCGATCCGACCGACCTTACCTCCACCCCCAAGGCTTATGCAACCAAGTTCTTCAACAAGCTTACTGAAGCGGAAAAGTGGGATCTGGAACAAGATCTACTCAACGCCATGCTGAATAATGCCTGGGGGGAAGTCTGATGCTGAATCATCGGAGATTCAGAATTTCAAAAAGGAGGTCGGCCAGTTCTGCGACCAGCTCCTCTGCAAGCGCAAGGTACTTCCTAGTAGCCCCCAAGCATATAGGCGGAAACTAGTCAATAGTTAGCACCTAAATACTTATAAAAAACTCAAACTAAAGAATATTTTAAAGTGTCGTAGTAGCCCCCAAGCATTATGGCGGAAAATTTTCCGACAATAATGCTTCGAAAGGATCCACTTTTGTATAGCATAACCGGAATTTACTCCTGCTCTGCGTCTGTTACAGTGACAACAAGCGTTGCATTATGAGCTACATAAGAACATCGCCCTGCAACGCCGCATCACTCTGAGCCAGGCGGAGAAACTCCAAGCTGCTAAGGAAGAGAACGCAGAACTGAAGAAACAGCTGGCGGAAGCCCAAGGTTGGTTTCCGGCCAAACTTGCCATTAATTCAAGTTCCGACTATCAAATTGGTTTTGACTTAACTTTGGATAGGTGCATCTTCTTCCCTCGCCACAGCCTCTTCCGAACTCGAGAACCTGCGCTCCTCTTACCAAGATTCAGAAACGAAGCTTGCGGAGGCGGAACAAAAACTTGAGGAAGCGGAAAAGCAGCTGGCGGAGAAAAACTCCGAGCTTATCAAGAAAGAGGGCGAATTCACCATGAAAAGAAAGGTTGACAACGATACTGTTCAAAAGCTGCAGAAAGAACTGAACGGGCTCCAGAAGTACATGGACACGGCGGAGAAGAACTAGGACTTGCTCAACGCGGATGTCATGGGTACATATCCAGAATTTGCCAAACAAAACTTATCCTGTTTAATTCAATCTTTATGCTTATCTCCGATTATCTCATGCAGAGCCTCTCGGATATGACGAAGAGCGTCGGAACCAGTTTCCCGGCGATGACCTTCTCCAGCTTGCCGAGGAGGACTGCAAAGACCTCATCTCAACCTGCTGGAAGATTTGCCATAATTTGGCGATTAAAAAGAGCCGTACTTGCGAAGTCCGCAAGCTTATTCAAAGAATGGACATTCTTCCGGAGCTGGTTGTAGATCTTCAGGCTTCATCAGCTCGAGGCGTTGCTGCTATGTCCTTGGCCATGTGCCTGGCGCATGATCCAGATCTTGATATAGACAGGGTCACCTCTGGTGTTCCTCCGGCTTCGGATGTTAATGCGATGCTGAATGCAGTAAGCGGCTACGATACCCGCATTGCCAGAAGGATCCGCCATGATGAATTTTATGACAATGTAGTACTTCCTGCCGACGAGCCTCTTGAAGCGGAGCTTCATAAGGAACGTGAGGCGGAGATTCGACCTACCGGATCTGGCGACGGGAGCCAATATACCTGGACCAGCTCCAAGGAAGCCAAGAAGGGAAAATCCAAGGACAACGCGGCGTCTCCAAGCGAAGATGATGAAGAAAGTGATGATGATGACGCATCTTCTCCGCCTGTAATATAACTTAAATATTCTTAAGTAGCTAGGGACGAAACGACTGCATGTGGGCGGAAAACTTATCCTGCAATCCTTTAATATGTTATGAATGCATGTTTCATTCATTGAAAAAGCAAGTGCTAGTTTGTAAGTTTTCCGACTTGCTCACTTGACCTTCCACGAGCCGGAAGACCTTTAGCCGAAAACGCTCGCCTGCGGCGACGAAGCCCAATGGCGATCCGTCAATAACCGCGGAAACAAGCCCCTAGCCAAGGTGCCGGAAGTCGCTACCAGGAATCCATGAGTTCGCAACGAAAAACTTATCCACTAGAAAACTTAAGCTTACGTCCTAAAGGACAATTTTGGAAATCACAACTTTCATACACACCTAGGCGGAAATATCCAGCTCTGCAGTTTTAGTCGGAAAACATACACGATCCAAAAATGAACAAGTAAAGGAGGTAAAAGACTCAAAGAGTGAACCATATGCTTTATTTCATTGATCATGTATAACTATTACAGAGTATGTAATGCGAAAAAATTGCTAAGTGTGGAAAGGACGTAGCTGTGCTATATTCCAGGGACGATCTGTCTCATCATAGATGTCATCTGGATCCTCTCGTTTTCGTTTCCGCTACCAATTTGCAGGTGTATCCTTTTTCTCACGGAAATCAACGAGGTAATAAGATCCGTTGTATAGCGCTTTGCTGATGACAAAGGGTCCTTCCCATGGAGATTGCAACTTATGCTCTTTCACCTGGCGAAGGCGGAGAACCAGGTCACCTACCCTAAACGAGCGATTCCGAACTCGACGGCTGTGGTAGCATCGGATTTTTTGCTGGTATAAATGGTGGAGCGTTGGTCAGCTAAATTCCGAGCTTCTTCGATCAGGTCCACAGATAGCTGTCTGGCCTCGTCAACTGTATCTTCGCTATAGGCGGAAACTCGCGGGGAGCCGTGGATGATGTCGGAGGGAAGCACAGCTTCAGATCTGTATACTAGGAAGAAGGGGGTAAACCCTGTTGATCTATTAGGGGTAGTTCGTAAAATCCACAGAATAGCATCTAACTCCTCTGCCCAAGCTCCAGCTGCGCGACGCAGCGGTTCTTCAAGGCGAGGTTTGACTCCGGCTAGTATGAGGCCATTGGCTCGCTCGACCTGCCCATTGGATTGTGGATGCGCCAAAAATGCCAGGTCAAGCCGGATCCCAACGTCATGACAATAATCCTTCAGTTCTCCTTGAGCAAAGTTTGTGCCATTATCTGTGATTATGCTGTGTGGGATGTCGTATCTCACTACAAGGCTGCAGATGAATTTTAGTGTCGTAGCACCATCGGCTTTTCTCACTGGCTTTTCCTCGATCCACTTACTGAACTTGTCAATAGCGACCAAGAGGTACTCAAAACCGTCAGGAGAAGATTTTTTCAGCTTCCCAACCATATCAAACCCCCAGACCGCGAACGGCCATGTGATAGGGATGGTTTTGAGATCCTGAGCTGGAGCATTTGGTTGAGTAGCGTAATATTGACAGCCTCGACATGTTTTCACTAATTTCTCAGCATCTTCTTTAGCTATGAGCCAGTAAAATCCTTGCCGAAAAGCCTTTGCAACGAGGGACCTGGGAGCGGCGTGATGCCCGCAATCACCAGCATGAATCTCTCTGAGGATTTCAATGCCATCTTGATTTGAGACGCATTTCATAAACACCCCGTTTGCACTTCGTTTGTAGAGTTGTCCATCAACTATTGTATAGGATCTTGCTCGTCTGACGACATGTTGCGCGAGGACCTCATCCTCTGGCAACTTATTGCGGCCCAAAAGGTAATGCAGGAAAGGTTTAGTCCAAGCCGGAGTGATTACCATCACCTCCTTAGCCGGAGATACTGCCACATCTGGGTTTTCCGGGTTAGCGCCCTTTACCGAAGGTATCCGTAAGTGCTCAAGAAAAATTCCGGGAGGAATGGGTTTCCTACCGGATCCGAGCTGTGTTATCATCTATCCGGACATACTTGACTTCGTATCCGAGGAAGCACTTGGCGATCTCATCAACTTCGTCTCGTAGAGCATATGATGTGTTTGATCCCAATTTCGTTAGTGATGCACAAACCGTGTAGTAGAGCCTCGTATTCCGCCATGTTGTTTGTAGCTTCGAAGTGAATCTGCAGAACATACTGCAGTTCTTCTCCGGTTGGGGACTTCAGGGTGACTCCGGCTCCTGAGCCTTGATGCTGCTTGGATTCGTCAAAGTGCATGACCCAAGTTTCAGGTTCCGGCTCCAGTTCGACATCCGGAGCTTCTGTCCAGTCAGCGGCGAAATCCGCCAGAATCTGGGACTTGATCGCAGTCCTGGCTTTGTAAGTGATGTCAAATGCAGACAATTCTATGCCCCACTTTGCTGTGCGTCCTGTCGCGTCAGCGTTGTTAAGAATCGTTGACAGTGGAGCCTTGCTCACAACTGTCAAGGGGTGCTCTTGAAAGTAGTGTCTCAGCTTCCTGCTACCTAGGAATACGCCGTAGGCTAGCTTCTAAAAGTGAGGATACCTTTGTTTGGATTCCGCCAGTACCTCGCTAATGTAATAGACTGTCCTCTAGACTCCATATTCGTGAACTTCTTCCTTTTGCTCCACCACGATGACGAGATTGATAACTTTGTTGGAAGCTACCAGGTAGAGGAGCATAGGCTCTGACTCTTCCGGAGCTGCTAGGATAGGTGGGGAAGACGAGTATTTCCTTCAACCCCTGAAGTGCTACATCTGCCACGTCGTCCCAGATGAATTTGTCTGTTTTCTTCAGTAGCTTGTATAAAGGTAGCGCCTTCTCGCCGAGACGGCTAACAAACCTACTGATTGCTGCTACACAACCAGTTAGTCGTTGCACATCTTTGAGACAAGTTGGCCTTTTGATGTACATGATTGCCTTGATTTTTTCCGGGTTAACTTCAATGCCTCTATGAGAGACGATGAAGCCAAGGAGTTTTCCGGCTGGTACGCCAAAGACGCACTTCCGCGGATTTAACGTCATCTTGTACCTTCGGAGATTCTCAAAGGTTTCTGTGAGGTCGCTGATCAAGTCAGATCCTTTCCGGGTCATGACCGCGATGTCGTCGACATAAGCGTGTACGTTCCGGCCAATCTGGTCCTTCAAGCACCGCTGCATCGTACGTTGGTAAGTGGCACCTGCATTTTTCAAACCAAAAGGCATGGTGACATAGCAGTAAGTGCCGAACGGAGTGATGAACGAGGTCGCCTTTTGGCCGGACTTCTTCATCCGGATCTGGTGATACCCGGAATATGCGTCAAGAAAACACAGAAGTTCTGCCCCTGCTGTCGAATCAATGACTTGGTCAATGCGCGGCAAGGGGAACGGATCCTTCGAACAATGCTTATTCAAGCCGGAGTAATCGATGCACATTCTTAGTATTTCAGAATTCTTTTTGGGTACAAGGATGGGGTTTGCGACCCAATCAGTATGGATAACTTCTACTACAAAACCTGCCTCTACTAACTTTGCTAATTCGATCCCTATGGCGCAGCGCTTCTTATCTCCAAAGCGTCGCATAGATTGCTTCACCGGCTTAGCCCCGGGATTTATGTTGAGGTAGTGCTCGGCGAGTTCCCTTGGTACTCCGGACATGTCAGAAGGTTGCCATGCGAAGATATCCATATTAGCGCGGAGGAACTCGACGAGCGCGTCTTCCTATTTGGGGTCCATGCTGGCTCCGACCGCCACCTGCTTAGAGCTATATCCTACCTTGAGGTCGATCTTCTTGGTGTCTATTGCGGCCTTGAACAAAGTTTTCTGTTCGGAGATCTGCTTCTTGGTGGTATGCATCTCATTCGATCCACCGCGGCTCTGTAGCCTTGCAACTCCTCTCCAGATATCACAGATCTGTGAAGGCGGCTTCGCCTAACTCGCATTCGTGAGATTTCTTATAGTCTCCGGATATGGTGATCATACCATTGGGACCCGGAATCTTGAGCTTGTTGTAGATGTAGCACGCTCTTGCGTGAAACTTGTGGTAGGTGGGCCTGCCGAAGATGACGTGGTAGGAGCTCTTGAAGGGCATGACCTCGAACGTGATCACCTCTTCGCGGAAATTATTAACATCGCCGAAGGCCACGGGAAGTCTGATGCTGCCCAGGGAGTTTGCTTTCTTACCTGGAACCACGCCGTAGAACTCGGTGTTGCTGTACTTGAGTTGTTCCTTGGTAAGTTGCATTCTCTCTAGAGTCTCTAGGTACATGATGTTCAAGCTGGCCCCGCCATCCATAAGGCACTTGGAGAAATCATACCCGTCGATGCGGGGACTTACAACCAAGGATTAGCACTCCTTCAGAATGATGGTGGGTGATCCGACCTATCGAACGTACACGGAGTTTCCGACCACCTGACATACTGCGGCACAGCCGGAACTGTGGCGTTCAGGATTCGGGGCGCTGATTTGCTGGCGCGGACTGTCGGGGTTCCGAGGAAGGTGTGGTATGCACCAGCACTCTTTTTGACGAAGGGATTGGATTTGTTAGCTACGGAACCTTCCTTGGGATCTGGCGAAGCGTCATCATCGTCCATCGCCTCGGAACTGTCCTCATCCTTTTTCTTGTTCTTGCCCTTGCCTCCTTTGCCGCGTGGGCGGTGCTTCCGGGCTTGCTTGTAGCCTGCTTCCGGGTCGACCTTCAGGTCGTTGACCCACTTGCAGTTGCGGTTAGTGTGAGAGGATTTACCGGTAGCCGGATCCATATGGGCCAGGCACGGCATGTCTCTGTATTCTTCGTAGGTTTGGGGAGCGTGGAACCCGACAGCCGTGACTTCGTCAGCACGCTACTGGCCCCTGCCAGCTCCGCCCCCACGTCCGCGGCCTCTTCCGCCTCCTTGACCTCTGTGTTGGAACGCCACGACGACCATGTCGGATCCGCCGCTCTTCTGGTCTTCGGGGTGGTTCTTCCGCTTGTTGCTGTTGCGAGTGTCGCCATTATCGCAGTTTTTCTTCTGCTGATGAAGGGGTATGGCTGTAGCGGCAAGTTCTCCACCCGCGTCGTTGATGCGTGCAGTCGACACGTCCGTTTGGAACCCCAAGAGGAAGGTGTGATGCGTACAGTAGCAAGTTTTCCCTCAGAAAGAAACCAAGATTTATCGAACCAGGAGGAGCCAAGAAGCACGTTGAAGGTTGATGGCGGAGGAGTGTAGTGCAGCGCAACACCAGGGATTCCGGCGCCAACGTGAAACATGCACAACACAATCACAGAACTTTGCCCCAACGTAACAGTGAGGTTGTCAATCTCACCGGCTTGCTGTAAACAAAGGATTAGATGTATAGTGTGGAAGATGATGATTGTTTGCGAAGAACAAGAAAGAACAATTGCAGCAGTTTGTATTTCAGATGTAAAGAATAGGACCGGGGTCCACAGATCACTAGTGGTGTCTCTCCCATATGATAGCAGATGTTGGGTGAACAAATTACAGTTGGGCAATTGACATAAGAAGGCATAACAATGCACATACATATATCATGATGAGTACTATGAGATTTAATCAGGGCATTACGACAAAGTACATAGACCGCCATCCAAGCATGCATCTATGCCTAAAAAGTCCACTTTCAGGTTATCATCCGAACCCCTTCCAGTATTAAGTTGTAAACAACAGACAATTGCATTAAGTATGGTGCGTAATGTAATCAACACAAATATCCTTAGACAAAGCATCGATGTTTTATCCCTAGTGGCAACAAGCACATCCACAACCTTAGAACTTTCCGTCACTCGTCCCAGCATTTAATGGAGGCATGAACCCACTATCGAGCATAAATACCCCCTCTTGGAGTCACAAGTATCAACTTGGCCAGAGCCTCTACTAGCAACGGAGAGCATGCAAGAACATAAATAACATATATGATAGATTGATAATCAACTTGACATAGTATTCAATATTCATCGGATCCCAACAAACACAACATGAAGGATTACAAATAGATGATCTTGATCATGATAGGCAGCTCACAAGATCTAACATGATAGCACAATGAGGAGAAGAGAACCATCTAGCTACCGCTATGGACCCATAGTCCAGGGGTGGACTACTCACACATCGATCCGGAGGCGATCATGGCGATGAAGAGACCTCCGGGAGATGATTCCCCTCTCCGGCAGGGTGCCGGAGACGATCTCCTGAATCCCCCGAGATGGGATTGGCGGCGGCAGCGTCTGTCGTGGGATCGTCACGGCATATGCCATAGGGTGGCTAATCAAAGGTGGTTCCTGATGGTCTCACGGTGGTATCCGGATGCGGGTATGGGCACGAGCGACACGACGACGTACCCAGGTTCGAGGCCCTCCGATGGAGGTAACACCTCTACTCCTGCTATGAGTGTATATAGTGATCACACAGTACAAGGGTGCTCCTAGAGCTGTGTCCGGCTGCTCGGGGAGGCTAAGGTAGACAAAGGTCTCTCTCCTCGAGTAGCGCTAAGTCTAGAATGAAGCGAGAATGATCGATCGTCCCCCGCACGAGGGGGGTAGTGCAGCTTATATAGGCGCTGGCACTTTACAATGAAGTCCCTATAGTCTAGGGGCCGGCTTGGCCGGCCTCGGCTTCCGCTCCTTCCCGAGGCGTTGACGTCATGGAGCCGTTGAGGCGTAGTGGCCTGTCTTGTCCGCCAGCGGGAGTCAGCGGCATGGCGAGGAGACGTCCCCGTCGCCATCATGCCCTGTAGCCGGTACGGACCGACGTACGTCATGATGGCCTGTCCGCCGCGTGACACTATTGCTCTACAGTGCCCCGCGCTTTACGGGAGGTTAGGTCAGCGTGGACCTGCGAACCCGGACCACCTGCTCAGTTCCTTCCCACGCAAGACTCGCCAGCCTCGAGTCGGTCTAGAGTGCAAACCCCAGTCGGATATGGCTTGTAGAAGTCGGCCCAGCCATAGCGCAAACGGCCGTAGCCAGGCCGACTAGGACTTAGAGCCAGCCGGCTTCTGAAGCAGCCGGCCATGGCTCCAGCCGGCTGCTCCTCAGCCGGCCTTTGCCGCGAGCTGGCCAACCTCTAGCCGGCTGCTCCGCGTCCATTGCCCTACCCGGGGTCTTCCCCCCGACAGCGTCTCTAGAAGTTTTCCGTATCGTGGCTCTTGGTATTGGGGGTTTCGCGTCGAAGACTTTAAGTAGGCGGAAGGGCAGGTCAAGGAGCGTCACGAGGGGCCCACACAACAGGGCCGCGCGGCCAACGGCCAGGCCGCGCCGCCCTGGCGTGTCGCCACCTCGTGGCCCCACTTCGTCTCTCCCTCGGACTTCTGGAAGCTTCGTGCAAAAAAAGGACCCTGGGCGTTGATTTCGTCCAATTCCGAGAATATTTCCTTACTAGGATTTCTGAAACCAAAAACAGTAGAAAACAGCAACTGGCTCTTCGGCATCTCGTCAATAGGTTAGTTCCGGAAAATGCATAAATATGACATATAATGTGTATAAAACATGTGAGTATCATCATAACAGTAGCATGGAACATAAGAAATTATAGATACGTTTGGGACATATCAAGCATCCCCAAGCTTAGTTCCTACTCGCCCTCGAGTAGGTAAACGATAACAAAGATAATTTCTGAAGTGACATCCTATCATAATCTTGATCATACTATTGTAAAGCATATGAGATGAATGCAGCGATTCGAAGCAATGATGAAGATAATGAGTAAACAAATGAATCATATAGCAAAGACTTTTCAAGAATAATACTTTCAAGACAAGCATCAATAAGACTTGCATAAGAGTTACTCATAAAGCAATAGATTCAAAGTAAAGGCATTGAAGCAACACAAAGGAAGATATAAGTTTCAGCGGTTGCTTTCAACTTCAACATGTATATCTCATGGATAATTGTCAACACAAAGTAATATAACAAGTGCAATAGGTAAACATGTAAGAATCAATGCACACAGTTGATACAAGTGTTTGCTTGTAGGATAGAAAGAATAGGCAGACTGACTCAACAATAAAGTAGAAGATAGGCCCTTCGCAGAGGGAAGCATTGATTACTATATTTGTGCTAGAGCTTTTCATTTTGAAAACAAGAAACAATTTTGTCAATGGTAGTAATAAAGCATATGTGTTATGTATAAGACATCCTATAAGTTGAAAGCCTCATGCATAGTATACTAATAGTGCTCGCACCTTGTCCTAATTAGCTTGGATAATCATGGATTATCATTGCATAGCATATGTTTCAACCAAGTGTCACAAAGGGGTACCTCTATGCCGCCTGTACAAAGGTCTAAGGAGAAAGCTCGCATTGGATTTCTCGCTTTTGATTATTCTCAACTTAGACATCCATACCGGGACAACATAGACAACAGATAATGGACTCCTCTTTAATGCATAAGCATTCAACAACAATTAATATTCTCATAAGAGATTGAGGATTAGTTGTCCACACCGAAACTTCCACCATGAATCATGGCTTTAGTTAGCGGCCCAATGTTCTTCTCTAACAAGTATGCATACTCAAACCATTTGATCATGAAAATCGCTCTTACTTCGGACAAGACGAACATGCATAGCAACTCACATGATATTCAACAAAGGTAAAAGTTGATGGCGTCCCCGTAAACATGGTTACCGCTCAACAAGCAACTTATTAAGAAATAAAACACATAAGTACATATTCTTCACCACGATAGTTTTTAAGCTATTTGTCCCATGAGCTATATATTGCAAAGGTAAAGAATAGAAATTTTAAAGGTAGCACTCAAGTAATTTACTTTGGAATGGTGGAGAAATACCATGTAGTAGGTAGGTATGGTGGACACAAATGGCATGGTTATTGGCTCAAGGATTTGGATGCATGAGAAGAATTCCTCTCAATACAAGGCTAGGCTAGAAAGGTTGTTTGAAGCAAACTCAAGTATAAAAGGTGCAGCAAAGCTCACATATGAACATATTATAACTATTATAAGACTTTACATTGTCTCCTTGTTGTTCAAATACCTCAACCAGAAAATATCTAGACTCTAGAGATCAATCATGCAAACCAAATTTTAACAAGCTCTATGTAGTTATCCATTAATGAGTACAAGGTACATGATGCAAGAGCTTAAACCAGATCTATATGAGCACAACAATTGCCAAGTATCACATTATTGAAGACATTAAACCATTTACCACATGCGGCATTTTCCGTTTCCAACCATATAACAATGAATGAAGTAGTTCAAATTTCGCAATGAACATTAAAGATGAAGCTAAGAACATATGTGTTCATACGAAACAGCGGAGCGTGTCTCTCTCCCAAACAAAGAATGCTAGGATCCGATTTATTCAAACAAAAACAAAAATAAAAACAAACAGACGCTCCAAGTAAAGCACATAAGATGTGACAGAATAAAAATATAGTTTCACTAGAGGAACCTGATAAGTTGTCGATGAAGGAAGGGATGCCTTGGGCATCCCCAAGCTTAGACGCTTGAGTATTCTTAAAATATGCAGGGATGAACCACGGGGGCATCCCCAAGCTTTGACTTTTCACTCTTCTTGATCATATTGTATCATCCTCCTCTCTTGACCCTTGAAAACTTCCTCCACGCCAAACTCGAAACAAACTCATTAGAGGGTCAGTGCATAATTCATATATTCAGAGATGACATAATCATTCTTAACACTTCTGGACATTGCACAAAGCTACTGAAAGTTAATGGAACAAATAAATCCATCAAGCATAGCAAAACAGGCAATGCGAAATAAAAGGCAGAATCTGTCAAAACAGAACAGTTCGTAAAGACGAATTTTAAAGTGGCACCAGACTTGCTCAGATGAAAATGCCCAAATTTAATGAAAGTTGCGTACATATCTGAGGATCACCCACGTAAATTGGCAGATTTTTTTGATTTTTCTACAGGGACTACTGCTCAAATTCGTGACAGCAAGAAATCTGTTCCTGCGAAGTAATCCAAATCTAGTATTGGCTTTACTATCAAAGACTTTACTTGGCACAACAATGCAATAAAATAAAGATAAGGAGAGGTTGCTACAGTAATAACAACTTCCAAGACTCAAATATAAAATAAAGTGCAGAAGTAAAATAATGGGTTGTCTCCCATAAGCGCTTTTCTTTAACGCCTTTCAGCTAGGCGCAGAAAGTGTGAATCAAGTATTGTCAAGAGATGAAGCATCAGTCTACCCCTTCAGAAGAACGCACCAGGTCTCTGCGTCAGGAGATTAATTTCATGGTAGCTCATTCGCTGCACCGCCATTCTGAGAGCCTGGTGAACACTTTGGAGCGTGTCGCCCTTCGGGTGATCCAGGAAATCATGAGGCATCGTATTCTCCGTCGGACCTGCTCTAGGGACTCACCAAGGAGAGATACCACTCCGGTCCCAACCACCACCGCCGTTCGCGTTGGCAGCACCGGAGTGCCGAGTTCACCGGCATTCATCGTCTACAAGATCGGTGGTGACCCTAGTGATTACCAGCTCTTGTATGAGGCGCCTAAGGAGATCCCTCACGGGTACACGTGCACATACGTGCCGATCGCGATAGAATCGTGCACTCACGAACCAGACTGCAACAGCAGGGACTTCTGGAACAGCAGGAGGAGCTTCTGGATTAGATCTTGAGAAGCAGACGTGGCTAGCTAAGTATGCCACTCCGACGAACCTCCAGAGCTCAACTCCTGCAGCTGGCTCAGATCGAGAGAAGCTGACGTGGCTAGCTAAGTATGCCACTCCAACAAACCTCCAAAGCTCAACTCCTGCAGCTAGCTCAGAGCTTGAGAAGCAAGCGTGGCTGGCTAAGTATGCCACTCCGGCCAATCTTCGTAGTTCGACTCTGCAGCCGGCACCGCGGATCAGATCAGCACAATCTTGAGAGACCGAGCTCGGCATGGTGCCGAAAAGGAGGGCAATCGGCTATTCCAAGCCGTACCCCAACGAGTACGATTTGATCCCACTACCACCCAAATATCGGCTCCCGAATTCTCCAAGTTTGGTGGGTCGGATGGCTCCAGCTTCAATCGAACATGTGAGCCGATATTTGGCGCAGCTGGGCACGATCTC
>NC_061513.1:45625241-45663776 GCF_022539505.1 Lolium rigidum | reverse complement strand
CCAGATGCGGGTATGGGCACGAGCGACACAGCGACGTACCCAGTTTCGAGGCCCTCCTGTGGAGGTAACACCTCTACTCCTACTATGTCAACACCCGTATTTTTAAGTCCAGATGCCTATTATGCCATACATCGCAATCCCAGGAAGATTGTTGTTGCGAGACATAACAGTGTTATCACCAGAATTTGACCAAGTCAGAGGTGGGCCGCGATCGGAGATGGGTGTGAAGAAATATATATAGAAGAAGTATGTGGATCGGCCTTTTTACCAAGTTGGGCTTAATTGCCCGTGTATCTGTAACATATTAGATCGTATCTTAGTTTAGAGTTAGAATCTTATTCGTGCACGGTTTGGTGCACGTCCGCATTAGAAAGTCCCCCGGACTATAAATATGTACCTAGGGTTTATGGAATAAACAACTCACGTTCAACCCCAAAAACAAACCAATCTCGGCGCATCGCCAACTCCTTCGTCTCGAGGGTTTCTATCGGGTAAGCGACATGCTGCCTAGATCGCATCTTGCGATCTAGGCAGCACAAGCCCCACGTTGTTCATGCGTTGCTCGTATCGAAGCGCTTTTGATGGCGAGCAACGTAGTTATCATTAGATGTGTTAGGGTTAGCATTGTTCTTCGTTTAAGCATGCTTACGTGGTGCAACCCTCGCATATCTAGCCGTCCTCACGCCTATCTCAGGTGTGGGGGGGCACCCCGCTTGATCATTATTTAGTAGATCTGATCCGTTACGATTGCTCCTTGTTCTCCAAGGATTAGTTTAATATCTGCAATAGTTTGGCCTTACAAAGGGGGAGGATCCTGTGGCACGTAGGGTGGCGTTCGCAAGTCCTAAACGGGATGTTCCTAGGATCAACTTCATGTTGGTTTTCCGGCCTTGTTTAGGATCGGCTTACGAGCACCGTGCGTGGCCATCCGGCCCAACTCTGGAGTAGGATGATCCGATTATGTGGTGAAAACCCTAAATCGTCGTAGATCTCATTAGCTTCATCTTGATCAAGCAGGACCACCAAGTATTCGTACACCCCGTACGGATCATGGGTGGATCGGCTCTTTGAGCCGATTCACAGGATAACCCGAGAGCCGATCGAGGCTCGTATTTAACGTTTACATGTATGCCCCGCAGGAAACTAAGCGAGGCAATCTCATCACCTTCCCCGACCGGGTATAGGTCGGGTGGCACGCCCTTGCACTTCGCAACGCCGCGTGTGACCGGAAGAGCATTGCGGGCCGTCGCTCGGAGGGGTCTCAGCCAGCCGCAGCTCTCAGGCTCCCCCGGCTCTACGGTGTTGACAAGGCCGCCGCCCGCCGGTGGGTTTTGGCAGTCAACACATTCTCGGCACGCCGGTGGGACAATCGTCTACATCAACCACATCGCCATCTACATCTGAGATGGCGGACGGCACGCCAGTCACCTACGAGGATCTGCCTGACGACCTCAAGAAGCAATACAATGAGATCAAGGCTACCCTCGAAGCCGACCTCATCGGCTTGTATCACAGGACCCATCCGCATGGCGTCACGCGGAAGGATTTCTCACCGGAAGGCTCACTCGACGAAGTGGACCTATCTGTCCCGTCAGAAGAACGTACCAGGGCCGTACGCCACGAGATTGGTGGCATGGTGGCTCACTCGTTGCGCCTCCATTCTGAGAGCCTGGTGAATACTTTGGAGCATGTCGCCGTTCGGATGATCAGGCAGGTCATGAAGAATCCGCACTCTTTGTTGGAGTCGGCTCTCAGGACCTACCAAGGGAAAGTGTCACCCCAGCCCCGCTTGCCGTTGTCGCGCACATCGGCGAGACTAGGAACGCGTAATTCACCTGCGCGTGCCGTTGACAGGGTTAACGGTACTCACCCCTGGAGGTGCCAACCAGGACATTCATTCAACATCAACATGATAGAACTGGGCACCCCCTTGATGAAGATAAGGGCGAAGGCAACTCCTCTTATGGCAAAGACAAGGAAGAAGCCGCTCCATGTGATCGGCCCCGACACCGCCAAAACATCCTGGTGATGATCAAGGTAGAAGCCGACGCTAGTAATCGGCCCGCCGTATCCGTATCGCCCGCTCTCCCGAGTATGCGGAGTCGACCTTACGGGTGACGGGAAGCCGGGGTACGGGTTCACATCAGCCGATGAGCTAGAGGAAGTTGACATCGGTCCTGGGGATAAGCCTCGACCTACCTTTATCAAGCAAGAAGTTAGATCCGCAGCTCGGGGACAGATGATAGCCCCGTTGAAGGAATACCCGGATTGCTTTGCATGGGATTATACGAGAGATGCCTCGGTTTGGACAGGAGCATCATTGAGCATCGACTTCCCCTGAAGAAAGGATTTCGGCCGTTCCAGCAACGAGCACGTCAGATGAGGGCCGAGATTCTGGAAGAAGTCAAGAAGGAGATTGAGAAAATGTTGGCCGCCGGATTCATCAGGCCATGCAGGTATGCTGAGTGGATCTCCCAGTATAGTTCCGGTGGAGAAGAAAGACGGCCGATGGCGTGTGGCCATCGATTTCCGAGATCTTAACAGGGCTACCCCAAAGGACGAATACCCGATGCCCGTGGCGGAAACATTGATAAACGCCGCGGCTGGCCACAAGGTGTTGAGCTTCATGGATGGTAACGCCGGTTATAATCAGATTTTCATGGCTCCAGAAGACATACACAAGACCGCATTCCGAGTACCAGGGGCAGTAGGCTTGTTCGAATATGTGGTCATGACCTTCGGGTTGAAAAATGCTGGTGCAACGTACCAGCCGAGCCATGAACTATATATTTCATGATCCGATCGGCAAGTTGGTGGAGATCTATATCGACGACGTGGTGGTCAAATCGGTATCCATGGAGGGGCACTTGGACGATCTACGGCGCGTCCTAGAACGGACTCGGAAATTCGGGCTGAGGATGAACCCGAAGAAGTGCGCCTTTGGCGTGACGGCTGGTCAATTCCTGGGTTTTCGGTTCATGAACGAGGAATTGAGATCGGCCTGAAAAGTCAGGAGGCGGTGCGTACCATGCAGCCGCCGACCACGAAAAAGGAGCTTCAACGCCTCATCGGCAAGATCAATTTCGTCCGGCGGTTCATCTCTAATCTGTCAGGACGAATCGAGCCGTTCATGGCGCTGGTGAAGACCAAGTCTGACGACGAGTTTCACTGGGGGCAGAACAGCAACAGGCGTTTGACGAAATTAAGCGATATCTGACAACGCCGCCTGTGCTAGTTCCGCCCCGGCAAGACAGAGCCATTCTACATCTACCCGTCGGTAGCCGATACGTCCATCGCTTCAGTAGTGGTGCAACTCTACGACGGCGTTGAGAGAGTCGTTTTTACCTCAGCCAGGAGGATGCTGGACGCGGAGACAAGATACCCTGAGGTCGAGAAACTCTGCCTCTGTTTATTCTTCACCTGCACCAAGCTCCATCACATCCTTCTGACGGCGGAGATCATCGTCATTTGTAAATCAGACGTCGTCAAACACATGTTGTCGGCCCCTGTTTTGAAAGGCCGACTCGGTAAATGGATGCTTGCGCTGTCGAATTTGATCTCCGGCACTCGACTGCGAAGGCGGTTAAAGGCCAAGCGTTAGCCGATCTCATCGCCGAACGGATCAGCACCAATATAGCAGCACTATCCATTCGTGCATGGGCTATGTTCTTCGATGGATCGGTTTGTGACGGTGGATGCGGCATCGGCATTCTACTCGTATCACCTCGGGGGCGTAATACTCCTTCTCCATCAGATTATCTACCCCTTGCACCAATAACGTAGCAGAATATGAGGCAATACGTAAAGGAATGGAATTATTATTGGAAGCTGGAGCTGAAGTCTGTAGAGCTCTTCGGGGACTCAAAGTTGGTAATTAACCAGCTCACGGAGGAGTATAGTTGCGAAAGTGAATCGCTGTTCCCATATTGGGTGGAATGCCGTGAGTTGATGACACAGTTCCGGTATATTAACTTCAATTGGATCCCGAGGTCCCGGAATACCGATGCCAACAATCTCGCACAAATGGCGTCGGAGCTACATAGATATAGCCGACGGAGCAGAAGTTCGGATACAATTCCCGGAACAGGAATGATTGGAGAGCCGAGATCTTCGATTACTTGAAAGATTCGGCTCGGGGGCACCTAAACGGGTGAGATACGAGCCATGAAGTACGTCCTTATAGGAGACGAAATGTTCTACAGGACATTAGAAGGATTGCTACTCAAGTGCCTAGGACCGACCGAGTCAAATCGGCTCTTACATGAGGTGCATGAAGGTGCTCGTGGAACACATCGTCGGCTCATAAGATGAAGTGGTTGATCAGGCGATCGTGGTTTTATTGGCCCACTATGCTTGAAGATTGCTTCAATTATTACAGGGGTGCCAAGCATGTCGGATGTTTGGAAAAATTCAGATGGTGCCGAGCATCGGCGATGAACCCCATCATCAAGCCTTGGCCGTTTCGGGGGTGGGGCATGGATATGATCGGCAAAATCCATCCGGCATCGAGTAAAAAACATGAATGGATTTTGGTTATCACAGCATTACTTCACCAAGTGGGTGGAGGCCGTCCCTATGAAAAAAGTAACATCGAGGACGTGATCAAGTTTGTGAAAGAACACGTCATTCATAGGTTTGGAATTCCCTGGACTATCACGACCGATGGAGGTTCGGTCTTCACTTCTAAAGAATTCGGAAGTTCTCGTGATGACGTAGGGATTAAACTGATCCGATCATCCCCATACTATGCTCAAGCTAACGGACAGGCCGAGGCGTCCAATCAAAGCCCGATCAAGCCGATCAAGAGGAAAATTGACGAGAACCCTCGGGATTGGCACGAGAAGCTATCAGAAGCGTTATGGGCCTACCGCATGTCGTGCCATGGAGCTATAAAGACCTCGCCGTACCAACTTGTCTATGGACAGGAGGCCGTATTGCCTTGGGAAATTACGTGCTCGGATCAAGACGCGTCACGTTTCGGAATGATCCGACGAACTCGAAGAGTATGCAGCTTTGATGAGCGACACTATTGAGGACGCAACGGAACTCGAGCTTTGGTCGTTGGAGAAGATTAAGGAGAACAAAGCCAGGGTGGCTCGTGCTTACAACAAAAAGGTTAGGCCAAAGGAGTTCCAAGTTGGTGATCTTGTGTGGGAAGGCTGTGTTGCCATTGGGAACCGGGGATAAGGCATATGGCAAATGGTCTCCTAATTGGCACGGCCCGTACAAAGTGGTCCAGGCCTTGAAGGGTAATGCGTACATGCTGGAGGAATTGAGCGGCGAAAAGTTCCCCGTGGCTGTTAATGGTCAACACCTCAAGAAATATTTCCCAAGCATGTGGGATGATGTACAGTAAGATGTGGGGGCCGATTTCAGAATCGGCCAGTAAAAAAAAAAAAAAAACATATATACATCAGAGCCGATGCACAGGCATCGACTTGAGAAAACGTATGGAGATTAACAGTATGCAAGTTCAGCCGATGCACGGGCATCGACTTCAGAGAACAGAGCCGATACGCTGATATCGACTTTAGCGAAATAAGTTTATACAACAGCTTGGCCTCAGACAGCAAGAAGGGTCTATTGACCAATCTACTATTGCTAGGCCTATACTAGTAGATCTTAATCTACGGGCCGTCGCTTCCTTCGTCGTCGTCCTCAGAACTCTCATCGGCACTACTGCCGATGGGTTCCTCGTCGTCGCTCCCGTAACCCTCACGGGAGCTTCGTCTTCATCTTCATCGTCACCGCTGTCGTCGTCCCACCACATGCGGAGGCGCTTCGCTGGCGGGTAACCCTCGAGGGAGTCGTCGTCGTCGTCATCGTCTTCCTCTTCCTCTTCTTCAGAGGTGGGGCAGCCGTCCCAGGGGAACCGGTCGTCCTCGCTCTCCGACTCCAGTTCCCCGACGGCGAGGAACTGAAGACTTTCGTCCCCGCTCGGTCGGGGACTCGGTCGTCTTCGGACCGGACAGAGGAGGCATGGTCTTCCGTGTCCCATGCTTCGGGGCGCGGATGTCCGGTGGCGTCTCGCGGGAGGAGGAGGACCCGTAGGAAAGCTCGGAGGAGGAGTCGTGGAAGACCGACGAGGAGGAAGAAGAAGAGGAAGACATGGCTGTGGGAGTTTGGGGGTTTTTGGTGCCGATGGCCAGAACAGAGCAGGATGGTGAAATGGCGAACTGCTCAGAGCGGTTAAATAAAAGGGGGCCACGGTGAAAAAATTCAATGCCACGGCAGTTTTCGAGGAGGCGGTACTCAAAGACAACGGTCAAATTGTGCGAAGCAATGGTTCTCGCTCCGCCATGACGTGACCCGACGAAAAATGCTGCAATGGTTCTCGCTCTGCCATGACATGACCCGACGAAAGGAAAACATAATGATTTTGGAAATATCATTTCCAAAACCAGGGGGCATGTGTTATCACCAGAATTTGACCAAGTCAGAGGTGGGCCGCGATCGGAGATGGGTGTGAAGAAATATATATAGAAGAAGTATGTGGATCGGCCTTTTTACCAAGTTGGGCTTAATTGCCCGTGTATCTGTAACATATTAGATCGTATCTTAGTTTAGAGTTAGAATCTTATTCGTGCACGGTTTGGTGCACGTCCGCATTAGAAAGTCCCCTGGACTATAAATATGTACCTAGGGTTTATGGAATAAACAACTCACGTTCAACCCCAAAAACAAACCAATCTCGGCGCATCGCCAACTCCTTCGTCTCGAGGGTTTCTATCAGGTAAGCGACATGCTGCCTAGATCGCATCTTGCGATCTAGGCAGCACAAGCCCCACGTTGTTCATGCGTTGCTCGTACTCGAAGCGCTTTTGATGGCGAGCAACGTAGTTATCATTAGATGTGTTAGGGTTAGCATTGTTCTTCGTTTAAGCATGCTTACGTAGTGCAACCCTCGCATATCTAGCCGTCCTCACGCCTATCTCAGGTGTGGGGCGGCACCCCGCTTGATCATTATTTAGT
The DNA here is from genome assembly GCF_022539505.1 of Lolium rigidum. Lineage (NCBI taxonomy): Eukaryota > Viridiplantae > Streptophyta > Magnoliopsida > Poales > Poaceae > Lolium > Lolium rigidum. Next base: position 45,656,804 of record NC_061513.1, on the reverse strand, counting down.
AGATCCGATCCGTTACGATTGCTCCTTGTTCTACAAGGATTAGTTTAATATCCGCAATAGTTTGGCCTTACAAAGGGGGAGGATCCCGTGGCACGTAGGGTGGCGTTCGCAAGTCCTAAACGGGATGTTCCTAGGATCAACTTCATGTTGGTTTTCCGGCCTTGTTTAGGATCGGCTTACGAGCACCGTGCGTGGCCATCCGGCCCAACTCTGGAGTAGGATGATCCGATTATGTGGTGAAAACCCTAAATCGTCGTAGATCTCATTAGCTTCATCTTGATCAAGCAGGACCACCAAGTATTCGTACACCCCGTACGGATCATGGGTGGATCGGCTCTTTGAGCCGATTCACAGGATAACCGGAGAGCCGATCGAGGCTCGTATTTAACGTTTACATGTATGCCTGCGGAGAAACTAAGCGAGGCAATCTCATCACCTTCCTGACCAGGTATAGGTCAGGTGGCACGCCCTTGCACTTCGCAGCGCCGCGTGTGACCAGAAGAGCATTGCGGGCCGTCGCTCGGAGGGGTCTCAGCCAGCCGCAGCTCTAGGCTCCCCCCGGCTCTACGGTGTTGACAAGGCCGCTGCCCGCCGGTGGGTTTTGGCAGTCAACAAACAGTCGATATCATAAGTCATCATTCATTACAAACCATAGTCGTCTTACAAATTCAGATCACATGATCCAATATTACACACATAGTTGATCTAATGATCAACGAACACGTTACATAGCAGAAGCGTAATAGACGTGGACTATCTAATCCACAGGCCAACGCTTTACGTCAAAAGATACTCCTAGTTGTCGTAGACGTCCCGCTGGCCGTCATCTTGATACTGCGGTTCCTCTTCATAGTCTGGCCATTTGAATAGCCAGGGACACAGCCGTGAGTACTTTAAAGTACTCGCAAAACTAATACTAGTGTATGTACTATCAATTCTAGTAATGGGGTGCTAAGCTCTAGTTTTATTTGCATAAAGCAATTTTAGTTCACAAGCATTTGATAAAAGACTCTTCATATGCTAACTAACTCAAGTCGGAACATTAGTGTCATTCCCACAACTCAGTTGTGATTCAAGTCAAGTCCCCATTCAAATCATCAACCCTTTTCAAGAAATATCTGACAACGGTACCGTATGGCCTTTCCAATCGTCCATAACCGTGGACACGGCTATTCGAATAGGTTTACACTCTGCAGAGGTTGCACACTTGTGCCACAACATTTGATTACATCCGTCTGGGATAACCCTGAATCATCGTAACTCAGTACGCGGATCATCAACCATAACCTTTCACTTATATACCCTAGTATAGACACCTCTCCCCATGAGCTTGGCCTCCCAGTGAAGACAAATCGTCAGCCTGGGAACTGCACAGGGCTTGGTCCGTACATTCACCTCATTTCACATCATTTCACTTTTAACGGAGGCAGCCTCGGCATAACCCCTATGATTCTTGTTCAGAGGGAACCCATACTAAGATGCATAAACTTCCAGTTAAGCCCTACCCATAATCAGGTATTGTGGGGGTACTCAAAAATTGGAAAGGTATCGCATCCAAACCAACCATCAGTTTTTACCAAATTCACCAAGTCATTCAAGTCACATTCACCTTCAAAAATCTTTCAACAGAATGACTCATCATTCCAAGTTTTTCAAAGTCATTTCACTTCACAAGATCCCATCTAGAGTAGTCAATTTTATTTGTTAGCACTAGCAACTAGTCATGAGGGGTGCTACTTAACTAATAAGTTTTTAGGCTAAGTTTGATACTCTTGCTCTACTCTATACTTAGACCAAAGTTAACTATAAAATTAAGCTTTGATGAACAAGGTAAAAGCTTGAAGGGTAAAACTTGGGATGGGATCATTGCACATAAAGTAAAGGAAAATGGTGCCTTGCTCAAGAGAACTTTGCACTTGCAAGAATATTAGCTTGCCTTGGTTGGTGTACTGATCAAAGTGGTCTTCCTCTTCCTGGTAGTGGACCTCCTCCTCCTGGTACTCCTCGGTACTAGCGTCTAAAAATAGATACGAGGTAACAATCACCAAACAAGCTTAAGAGCTAGACTAAGCACACACAAGGTTCACATAAGCTACTCTATCATCACCACATTGCTATCATGTTGGTTGACTTTGTTTTCTCCTTAAGAAAAATAATTTCCTCTCATTGAATCTTGTTAAGATTTAATTTCATCCAACCAATCATACATGAATCCATGTTGACCAATGTCAACCATTCATCATTATCATTTGGGGAAAAAGATTTAAATGAGGTAAAGTACCTCATGCAATTTAACACTACCTTACTTACAATTTAACATCATCAACTAATTCAACATGAGGTTATGTAGACCATGGTCACTACCTCATGTTAAGTTACTTGAGACAAGATTTAAATGAGGGAAAACATCTCATATGATTTACTAAATAGTTTTGGACAATATCAATTGACTAGAAATAGCCATAGAGCCATTTATTTAAACTAGGCCATGATCACACAAAGTAACCATATCATATTTTTACATAAACATGTAGTGTAGGTGAAATGTGATTTATGAGAGTTGAAATCAACTCAAAAGCATTTCTGGTTGATTTTTAATAATTGTTTGAAGTTGCAAAAGTCCCTGCCTTGTTATTTTTGTCACATTAATTCTACCCAGAATCTCATGATGATACCAGTGGAGTTAGTTAGGAAATTTCATGAGCTTTGCAACGATATGTAATTCATCAAATTTGGTTGAGCCAATTTGATTCTATTCAATTGTGAAAATGGAACCAGTAAGCAATTTGATTTAAAACAGAAATTCGAAATTCAAATTTTGGGACCGCGCGGGAAAACTAAACGGGCCGAATTGATTTAAACGGGAGAATTCCAGCCCACCACGCGTCCAGCACGCGTGGGTTGCCTGACAGGGGGTGATGTCTATGGGTGCTTCTATTCTTGTAGACAGTGTTGGGCCTCCAAGAGCAGAGGTTTGTAGAACAGCAGCAAGTTTCCCTTAAGTGGATCACCCAAGGTTTATCGAACTCAGGGAGGAAGAGGTCAAAGATATCCCTCTCATGCAACCCTGCAACCACAAAGCAAGAAGTCTCTTGTGTCCCCAACACACCTAATAGGTGCACTAGTTCGGCGAAGAGATAGTGAAATACGTGTGGTATGAATAAATATAAGCGAGTAGTAACGGCACCGAGAAAAGTGCTTTGCCCGGGATCGGCGGGTGGTTGATGGTGGTAATACTGCGGACATTAGAGATGCGAGTAAAACAATAAACAAGCAGCGATAGCGATATTTAGGAACAAGGCCTAGGGATCATACTTTCACTAGTGGACACTCTCAACTTTGATCACATAACAGAATAAATAGATAAATGCTAGACTCTACACTCTCTTGTTGGATGATGAACACCACTAACTGTGTAGGATTACACGAACCCTCAATGCCGGAGTTAACAAGCTCCATAATATTCGATGTTCATGTTTAAATAACCTTAGAGTGCATGACAGATCAACATAACCAAACCAAGTACTAACATAGCATGCACACTGTCACCTCCACACTGCGAAAGGAGGCATAGATCACGTCAATACCATCATAGCAATAGTTAACTTCATAATCTACAAGAGATCTCAATCATATCCTACGCCAAGTACTACACGATGCACACACTGTCACCATTACACCGTGCAGGAGGAATAAACTACTTTAATAACATCACTAGAGTAGCACACAGATAAATTGTGATACAAAACACATTGCAATCATAAAGGGATATAAATAAGCACTTCACTATGCCATTCATAACGAGTGAATAAGTATTCCGTGAAATATAGCCTAAGAGACCCACACGGTGCACACACTGTCACCTTTACACACGTGGGACAAGGAGTCTCCGGAGATCACATAAGTAAAATCCACTTGACTAGCAAAATGACATCTAGATTACAAGCATCATCATATGGATCTCAATCATGTAAGGTAGCTCATGAGATTATTGTATTGAAGTACATAGGAGAGAGATGAACCACATAGCTACCGGTACAGCCCCGAGCCTCGATGGAGAACTACTCCCTCCTCATGGGAGACAGTAGTGTTGATGAAGATGGCGGTGGTGTCGATGGAGAAGCCTTCCGGGGGCACTTCCCCGTCCCGGCGGCGTGCCGGAACAGAGACTCCTGTCCCCCAGATCTTGGCTTCGCGATGGCGGCGGCTCTGGAAGGTTTCTCGTACCGTGGCTTTTCCGTATCGAGGTTTTAGGTCAGGGACCTTTAAATAGGCGAAGAGGCGTGATACGTCTCCAACGTATCGATAATTTCTTGTGTTCCATGCCACATTATTGATGTTATCTACATGTTATATGCACACTTTATGTCATATTCGTGCATTTTCTGGAACTAACCTATTAACGAGATGCCGAAAGGACAGTTGCTGTTTTCTGCTGTTTTTGGTTTCAGAAATCCTAGTAAGGAAATATTTTCGGAATCGGACGAAATCAACGCCGAAAGTCTTAGAAATACGCGAAGCTTCCAGAGCACCGAAGAAAGGTCGGAGGGGTGCCGGGGGGCCCCACACCGTGGGCGGCGCGGCCCAAGGGGGGCGCGCCCCCTATGGTCCGGGCAGCCCGGGCCCCCTCCGACTCCGACTCTTCGCCTATTTAAGTCGTCGTGACCTAAAACCTCGACACCAATTGACGAAACTCCGAGAAAAGTTACTGTGGCGCCGCCGCCATCGCGAAACTCCAATTCGGGGGACAGAACTCTGTTCCGGCACCCTGCCGGAGCGGGGAAGTGCCCCCGGAAGGCTTCTCCATCAACACCGCTGCCATCTCCACCGCCATCTTCATCACCGCTGCTGCTCCCATGAGGAGGGAGTAGTTCTCCATCGAGGCTCGGGGCTGTACCGGTAGCTATGTGGTTCATCTCTCTTCCATGTACTTCAATACAATGATCTCATTGAGATTCATATGAGTTTGTATCACTACTATCTATGTGCTACTCTAGTGATGTTATTAAAGTAGTTCTATTCCTCCTGCACGTGTGTAAAGGCGACAGTGGGTGCACCGTGTTAGTACTTGGTTTATGCTATGATCATGATCTCTTGTAGATTATGGAGTTAACTATTGCTATGATAATATTGATGTGATCTATTCCTCCTACATATGCATGAAGGGGACAGTGTGCATGCTATGCTAGTACTTGGTTTAGTAACGTTGATCTATCTTACACTAAAGGTTACTTAAACATGAGCATTATTGTGGAGCTTGTTAACTCCGGCATTGAGGGTTCGTGTAATCCTACGCAATGTGTTCATCATCCAACAAAAGTGTAGAGTATGCATTTATCTCGTTCGTTATGTGATCAATGTTGAGAGTGTCCACTAGTGAAAGTCTAATCCCTAGGCCTTGTTCCTAAATACTCGCTGAGTTACTACCGCTTGTTTACTTGTTTTCATTGCGTTACTACTGCTGCAATACTACCACCATCAACTACACGCCAAGCACTTTTCCGGCACCGTTGCTACTTGCTCATACTTATTTATACCACCTGTATTTCACTATCTCTTCGCCGAACTAGTGCACCTATTTGGTGTGTTGGGGACACAAGAGACTTCTTGCTTTGTGGTTGCGGGGTTGCATGAGAGGGATATCTTTGACCTCTTCCTCCCCGAGTTCGATAAACCTTGGGTATCCACTTAAGGGAAACTTGCTGCTGTTCTACAAACCTCCGCACTTGGAGGCCCAACACTGTCTACGGGAAAGGAGGGGAACGTAGACATCAAGCACTTTTCACGGCGCCGTTGCCGGGGAGGAAAGGTAAAAGGCTCTCATACTACGGTCTCGGGTAAAGTATTTTTTGGCGCCGTTGTGTGTGTGCTCAAAGCTATTTCCTTTAGATCCTGCAATTGCAACTTTTTGTTTCTTGTTTACACTAGTTTGGCATAATGGACAACAGTGAGCTTCTTATTCTATTTCCTGATTTAAAACATGGATTGTTTGATGCGAAAATTAAAAAACCTATGAAATCTTGTTTGCATGCTGGTAGTAATATTAGTATGAACGCTTTGAACACCATTGTTGACAATAATATAGAAAGTTCTAAGCTTGGGGAAGCTGGTTTTCATGATCTTTTTAGTCCCCCAAGCATTGAGGAGAAAATTTACTTTGATGATTCTTTACCTCCTATTTATGATGATTATAATGATAGTGGTATTTTGGTGCCACCTACTATGGAGAGTGAATTTGATTATGATTACAATATGCCTCCTATATTTGATGATGAGAATAATAATGATAGCTACTTTGTTGAATTTGCTCCCACTACAACTAATAAAATTGATTATGCTTATGTTGGGAGTAGTAATAATTTTATGCATGAGACTCATGATAAGAATGTTTCATTTGATAGTTATATTGTTGAGTTTGCTCATGTTGCTACTGAAAGTTATTATGAGAGAGGAAAATATGGTTGTAGAAGTTTTCATGTTACTAAAACACCTCTCTATGTGCTGAAATTTTTGAAGCTATACTTGTTTTATCTTCCTATGCTTGTTACTTTGCTCCTCATGAACTTGTTTATTTACAAGATTCCTATGCATAGGAAGCATGTTAGACTTAAATGTGTTTTGAATTTGCCTCTTGATGCTCTCTTTTGCTTCACATACTATCTTTTGCGAGTGCATCATTAAAACTGCTGAGCCCATCTTAACGGCTATAAAGAAAGAACTTCTTGGGAGATAACCCATGTGTTATTTTGCTACAGTACTTTGTTTTATATTTGTGTCTTGGAAGTTGTTTACTACTGTAGCAACCTCTCCTTATCTTAGTTTTGTGTTTTGTTGTGCCAAGTAAAGTCTTTGATAGTAAAGTAAGTACTAGATTTGGATTACTGCGCAGTTCCAGATTTCTTTGCTGTCACGAATCTGAGCCCACTGCCCTGCAGGAAGCTCAGAAAATTATGCCAATTTACGTGCATGATCCTCAGATATGTACGCAACTTTCATTCAATTTGAGCATTTTCATTTGAGCAAGTCTGGTGGCCTAATAAAATCCATCTTTACGGACTGTTCTGTTTTGACAGATTCTGCCTTTTATTTCGCATTGCCTCTTTTGCTATGTTGGATGAATTTCTTTGATCCATTGATGTCCAGTAGCTTTATGCAATGTCCAGAAGTGTTAAGAATGATTGTGTCACCTCTGAACATGTTAATTTTTATTGTCCACTAACCCTCTAATGAGTTGTTTCGAGTTTGGTGTGGAGGAAGTTTTCAAGGGTCAAGAGAGGAGGATGATATACTATGATCAAGGAGAGTGAAAGCTCTAAGCTTGGGGATGCACCCGGTGGTTCACCCCTGCATATATCAAGAAGACTCAAGCGTCTAAGCTTGGGGATGCCCAAGGCATCCCCTTCTTCATCGACAACATTATCAGGTTCCTCCCCTGAAACTATATTTTTATTCCATCACATCTTATGTGCTTTTTCTTGGAGCGTCTGTTTGTTTGTTTCTATTTTTGTTTGTGTTTGAATAAATTGGATTACATCATGCTTGTGTGGGAGAGAGACACGCTCCGCTGGTTCGAATGAACACATGTGTTCTTAGCTCATAATATTCATGGCGAAGTTTCCTCTTCGTTAAATTGTTATATGGTTGGAATTGGAAAATGATACATGTAGTAATTGCTATAATGTTTTGGGTAATGTGATACTTGGCAATTGTTGTGCTCATGTTTAAGCTCTTGCATCATATACTTTGCACCCATTAGTGAAGAAATACATAGAGCATGCTAAAATTTGGTTTGCATAATTGGTCTCTCTAAGGTCTAGATAATTTCTAGTAAGGTGTTTGAACAACAAGGAAGACGATGTATAGTCTTATAATACTTGTAATATGTCTTTTATGTGAGTTTTGCTGTACTAGTTCATCCTTGTGTTTGCTTCAAACAACCTTGCTAGCCTAAACCTTGTATCGAGAGGGAATACTTCTCATGCATCCAAATACTTGAGCCAACCACTATGCCATTTGTGTCCACCATACCTACCTACTACATGGTATTTCTCCGCCATTCCAAAGTAAATTGCTTGAGTGCTACCTTTAAACAATTCAAAATTTATTACCTCTGATTTGTGTCAATGTTTTATAGCTCATGAGGAAGTATGTGGTGTTTATCTTTCAATCTTGTTGGGCAACTTTCACCAATGGACTAGTGGCTTCATCCGCTTATCCAATAATTTTACAAAAAGAGCTGGCAATGGGATTCCCAGTCCCAAATTAACAAACTAAAAATAGACACTCCTCCATGGTATGTGATTGTTGGACGGCACCCGAGGATTCGGTTAGCCATGGCTTGTGTAAGCAAAGGTTGGGAGGAGTGTCATCATAATAAAACTAAAATAAAAAGGTACTCCTTCATGGTATGAGATTGTTGGCAGGCACCCGAGGATTCGGTTAGCCATGGTTTGTGAAAGAAAGGTTGGAAGGAGTGCCATCCAAAAATAAAATAAAATGGGAGCCGCTCTTTGAAGGTTTGTCCGGCAAGGGGGTTAGAGTACCCGCTACCATTCGTTGACAACAACATACACCTCTCAAAACTTTATTTTTATGCTCTCTTTATGTTTTCAAAATCAAAGCTCTAGCACAAATATAGCAATCGATGCTTTTCCTCTTTGAAGGACCGTTCTTTTACTTTTATTGTTGAGTCAGTTCACCTATCTCTCTCCACCTCAAGAAGCAAACACTTGTGTGAACTGTGCATTGATTCTTACATATTTGCATATTGCATTTGTTATATTGCTTTGCATTGACAATATCCATGAGATATACATGTTACAAGTTGAAAGCAACCGCTGAAACTTAATCTTCTTTTGTGATTGCTTCAATACCTTTACTTTGAATTATTGCTTTATGAGTAACTCTTATGCGAGACTTATTGATGCTTGTCTTGAAGTGCTATTCATGAAAAGTCTTTGCTATATGATTCAGTTGTTTACTCATGTCATTACCATTGTTTTGATCGCTGCATTCTCTACATATGCTGTACAAATAGTATGATCAAGTTTATGATGGCATGTCACTCCGTAAATTATCTTTGTTATCGTTTTACCTGCTCGGGACGAGCAGAACTAAGCTTGGGGATGCTGATACGTCTCCAACGTATCGATAATTTCTTGTGTTCCATGCCACATTATTGATGTTATCTACATGTTATATGCACACTTTATGTCATATTCGTGCATTTTCTGGAACTAACCTATTAACGAGATGCCGAAAGGACAGTTGCTGTTTTCTGCTGTTTTTGGTTTCGAAATCCTAGTAAGGAAATATTTTCGGAATCGGACGAAATCAACGCCGAAAGTCTTAGAAATACGCGAAGCTTCCGAGCACCGAAGAAAGGTCGGAGGGGTGCCGGGGGGCCCCACACTCGTGGGCGGCGCGGCCCAGGGGGGCGCGCCCCTATGGTCCGGGCAGCCCAGGCCCCCTCCGACTCCGACTCTTCGCCTATTTAAGTCGTCGTGACCTAAAACCTCGACACCAATTGACGAAACTCCGGAAAAGTTACCGTGGCGCCGCCGCCATCGCGAAACTCCAATTCGGGGGACAGAACTCTGTTCCGGCACCCTGCCGGAGCGGGGAAGTGCCCCCGGAAGGCTTCTCCATCAACACCGCTGCCATCTCCACCGCCATCTTCATCACCGCTGCTGCTCCCATGAGGAGGGAGTAGTTCTCCATCGAGGCTCGGGGCTGTACCGGTAGCTATGTGGTTCATCTCTCTTCCATGTACTTCAATACAATGATCTCATTGAGATTCATATGAGTTTGTATCACTACTATCTATGTGCTACTCTAGTGATGTTATTAAAGTAGTTCTATTCCTCCCGCACGTGTGTAAAGGCGACAGTGGGTGCACCGTGTTAGTACTTGGTTTATGCTATGATCATGATCTCTTGTAGATTATGGAGTTAACTATTGCTATGATAATATTGATGTGATCTATTCCTCCTACATATGCATGAAGGGGACAGTGTGCATGCTATGCTAGTACTTGGTTTAGTCTGTTGATCTATCTTACACTAAAGGTTACTTAAACATGAGCATTATTGTGGAGCTTGTTAACTCCGGCATTGAGGGTTCGTGTAATCCTACGCAATGTGTTCATCATCCAACAAAAGTGCAGAGTATGCATTTATCCGTTCTGTTATGTGATCAATGTTGAGAGTGTCCACTAGTGAAAGTCTAATCCCTAGGCCTTGTTCCTAAATACCGCTGAGTTACTACCGCTTGTTTACTCGTTTCTATCGCGTTACTATCGCTGCAATACTACCACCATCAACTACACGCCAAGCACTTTTCCGGCACCGTTGCTACTGCTCATACTTATTTATACCACCTGTATTTCACTATCTCTTCGCCGAACTAGTGCACCTATTTGGTGTGTTGGGGACACAAGAGACTTCTTGCTTTGTGGTTGCAGGGTTGCATGAGAGGGATATCTTTGACCTCTTCCTCCCTGAGTTCGATAAACCTTGGGTATCCACTTAAGGGAAACTTGCTGCTGTTCTACAAACCTCTGCACTTGGAGGCCCAACACTGTCTACAGGAAAGGAGGGGGAACGTAGACATCAAGGCGGAGTCGGAAGGCTGACGAGGCGATGACACAACAGGGGGGCGCGGGCCCTAGCCTGGCCGCGCTGCCCTATCATCTGGGCCCACCAGGGCTCCCCTCTGGTGGCTCTCGGGTGTTCTGGAAGCTTCGTGGAAAAATAGGATGCTGGGCATTGATTTCGTCCGATTCCGAGAATATTTCCTTACTAGGATTTCTGAACCAAAAACAGCGAGAAAACAAGAATCGGCCCTTCGGCATCTCGTCAATAGGTTAGTTCCGGAAAACGCATAAATATGACATATAATGCGTATAAAACATGTGAGTATCATCAATAAAGTAGCATGGAACATAAGAAATTATAGATACGTTTGGGATGTATCAAGCATCCCCAAGCTTAGTTCCTACTCGCCCTCGAGTAGGTAAACGATTACAAAGATAATTTCTTAAGTGACATGCTATCATAATCTTGATCATACTATTGTAAAGCATATGAGATGAATGCAGCGATTCAAACCAATGGTGAAGACAATGACTAAACAATTGAACCATATAACAAAGACTTTTCATGAATAGTACTTTCAAGACAAGCATCAATAAGACTTGCATAAGAGTTACTCATAAAGCAATAGATTCAAAGTAAAGGCATTGAAGCAACACAAAGGATGATTAAGTTTCAGCAATTGCTTTCAACTTGTAACATGTATATCTCATGGATAGTTGTCAACATAAAGAAATATAACAAGTGCAATAAGTAAACATGTAAGAATCAATGCACACGAGCTTGATACAAGTGTTTGCTTCTAAGATAGAAAGAATAGGCAAACCGACTCAACAATAAAGTAGAAGATAGGCCCTTCGCAGAGGGAAGCATTGATTACTATATTTGTGCTAGAGCTTTTCATTTTGAAAACAAGAAACAATTTTGTCAACGGTAGTAATAAAGCATATGTGTTATGTAAATTATATCCTACAAGTTGCAAGCCTCATGCATAGTATACTAATAGTGCCCGCACCTTGTCCTAATTAGCTCGGATTACCTGGATTATCATCGCAATACATATGTTTTAACCAAGTGTCACAAAGGGGTACCTCTATGCCGCCTGTACAAAGGTCTAAGGAGAAAGCTCGCATTGGATTTCTCGCTTTTGATTATTCTCAACTTAGACATCCATACCGGGACAACATAGATAACGAGATAATGGACTCCTCTTTAATGCATAAGCAATTAGCAACAATTAATGTTCTCATATGAGATTGAGGATATTTGTCCAAAACTGAAACTTCCACCATGATTCATGGCTTTAGTTAGCGGCCCAATGTTCTTCTCTAACAGTATGCATGCTCTAACCATTCAACTAGTGGTAAATCTCCCTTACTTCAGACAAGACGGACATGCATAGCAACTCACATGATATTCAACAAAGTGTTGATGACGTCCCCAGAAACATGGTTATCGCACAACAAGCAACTTAATGAGAGATAAAGTGCATAAGTACATATTCAATACCACAGTAGTTTTTAGGCTATTTGTCCCATGAGCTATATGTTGTAAAGATAATGAATAGAAATTTAAAGGTAGCACTCAAGCAATTTACTTTGGAATGGCAGAGAAATACCATGTAGTAGGTAGATATGGTGGACACAAATGGCATAGTTTTTGGCTCAAGGATTTGGATGCACGAGAAGAATTCCTCTCAATACAAGGCTAGGCTAGCAAGGTTGTTTGAAGCAAACTCAAGTATAAAACGGTGCAGCAAAGCTCACATATGAACATATTGCAAGCATTATAAGACTTTACATCGTCTCCTTGTTGTTCAAACACCTTAACCAGAAAATATCTAGACTCTAGAGAAACTAATCATGTAAACCAAATTTTAACAAGCTCTATGTAGCTCTTCATTAATAGGTGCAAAGCACATGATGCAAGAGCTTAAACATGATCTATATGAGCACAAGAATTGCCTAGTATCAAATTATTCAAGACATTATACCATTTACCACATGCGGCATTTTCCGTTTTCCAACCAAATAACAATGAACGAAGCAGTTTCAACCTTCGCCATGAACATTAAAGATAAAGCGAAGAACACATGTGTTCATATGAACCAGCGGAGCGTGTCTCTCTCCCAAACAAAGAATGCTAGGATCCGATTTATTCAAACGAAAACAAAAATAAAAACAAACAGACGCTCCAAGTAAAGCACATAAGATGTGACCGAATAAAAATATAGTTTCAAGAGAAGAAACTTGATAAGTTGTCGATGAAGAAGGGGATGCCTTGGGCATCCCCAAGCTTAGATGCTTGAGTCTTCTTGAAATATGCAGGGATGAACCATGGGAGCATCCCCAAGCTTAGACTTTTCACTCTTCTTGATCATATTGTATCATCCTCCTCTCTTGACCCTTGAAAACTTCCTCCACACCAAACTCAAAACAAACTCATTAGAGGGTTAGTGCATAATCAAAAATTCACATGTTCAGAGGTGACACAATCATTCTTAACACTTCGGACATTGCTCAAAGCTACTTGGAAGGTAATGGAACAAAGAAATCCATCCAACACAGCGAAAGAGGCAATGCGAAATAAAAGGCAGAATCTGTCAAAACAGAACAGTCCATAAAGACGAATTTTAAAGAGGCACCAGACTTGCTCAAATGAAAATGCTCAAATTGAATTAAAGTTGCGTACATATCTGAGGATCACTCACATAAATTGGCATAATTTTATGAGTTACATACAGAGAATTAGGCCCAAATTCATGACAGCAAGAAATCTGTTTCTGCGCAGTAATCCAAATCTAGTATCAACCTTGCTATCAAAGACTTTACTTGGCACAACAATGCAACAAAACTAAGATAAGGAGAGGTTGCTACAGTAGTAACAACTTCCAAGACACAAATATAAAATAATATTACTGTAGTAAAATAAACACATGGGTTATCTCCCAAAAAGTGCTTTCTTTATAGCCATTAAGATGGGCTCAGCAGTTTTAATGATGCACTCGCAAGAGATAGTATTCGAAGCAAAAGAGAGCATCAAGAGGCAAATTCAAAACAAATTTAAGTCTAACATGCTTCCTATGCATAGGAATCTTGTAAATAAACAAGTTCATGAAGAGCAAAGTAACAAGCATAGGAAGATAGAACAAGTGTAGCTTCAAAAATTTCAGCACATAGAGAGGCATTTTAGTAACATGAAAATTTCTACAACCATATTTTCCTCTCTCATAATAACTTTCAGTAGTATCATGAGCAAACTCAACAATATAACTATCACATAAAGCATTCTTATCATGAGTCTCATGCATAAAATTAGTACTACTCCCAACATAAGCATAGTTATTCTTATTAATTGTAGTAGGAGCAAATTCAACAAAGTAGCTATCATCAAATATAGGAGGCATATTGTAATCATAATTAAACTTATCCTCCATAGTAGGTGGCACCAAAAGACCACTATCATTATAATCATCATATATAGGAGGCAAAGTATCATCAAAGTAAATGTTCTCCTCAATGCTTGGGGGACTAAAAAGATCATGCTCATCAGAACCAGCTTCCCCAAGCTTAGAACTTTCTATATCATTAGCAACAATGGTTTTCAAAGTGTTCATACTAATATGTTCCATGGGTTTTTTAATTTTCACATCAAACCATCCATGTCTTAATCAGGAAATAGAATAAGAAGCTCATTGTTGTCCATTATGCCAAACTAGTGTAAACAAGAAACAAAAAGATGCAATTGCAGGATCTAAAGGAAATAGCTTCGAGCACACACACAACGGCAACAGAAAAGTACTTTTACCTAGGACCGGAGTATGAGTGCCTTTTACCTTTCCTCCCCGGCAACGGCGCCAGAAAAGTGCTTGATGTCTACGGGTGCTTCTATTCTTGTAGACAGTGTTGGGCCTCCAAGAGCAGAGGTTTGTAGAACAGCAGCAAGTTTCCCTTAAGTGGATCACCCAAGGTTTATCGAACTCGGGGAGGAAGAGGTCAAAGATATCCCTCTCATGCAACCCTGCAACCACAAAGCAAGAAGTCTCTTGTGTCCCCAACACACCTAATAGGTGCACTAGTTCGGCGAAGAGATAGTGAAATACAGGTGGTATGAATAAATATAAGCAGTAGTAACGGCACCAGAAAAGTGCTTTGCCCAGGACTGGCGTGTGGTTGATGGTGGTAATATTGCGGACAGTAGAGATGCAGTAAAACAGTAAACAAGCAGCGATAGCAGTATTTAGGAACAAGGCCTAGGGATCATACTTTCACTAGTGGACACTCTCAACTTTGATCACATAACAGAATAAATAGATAAATGCTAGACTCTACACTCTCTTGTTGGATGATGAACACCACTAACGTGTAGGATTACACGAACCCTCAATGCCGGAGTTAACAAGCTCCACAATATTCGATGTTCATGTTTAAATAACCTTAGAGTGCATGACAGATCAACATAACCAAACCAAGTACTAACATAGCATGCACACTGTCACCTTCACACTACGAAAGGAGGCATAGATCACGTCAATACCATCATAGCAATAGTTAACTTCATAATCTACAAGAGATCTCAATCATAGCCTACGCCAAGTACTACACGATGCACACACTGTCACCATTACACCGTGCAGGAGGAATAAACTACTTTAATAACATCACTAGAGTAGCACACAGATAAATTGTGATACAAAACACATTGCAATCATAAAGGGATATAAATAAGCACTTCACTATGCCATTCATAACGGTGAATAAGTATTCTATGAAATATAGCCTAAGAGACCCACACGGTGCACACACTCGTCACCTTTACACACGTGGGACAAGGAGTCTCCGGAGATCACATAAGTAAAATCCACTTGACTAGCATAATGACATCTAGATTACAAGCATCATCATATGGATCTCAATCATGTAAGGCAGCTCATGAGATTATTGTATTGAAGTACATAGGAGAGAGATGAACCACATAGCTACCGGTACAGCCCCGAGCCTCGATGGAGAACTACTCCCTCCTCATGGGAGACATCAACGTTGATGAAGATGGCGGTGGTGTCGATGGAGAAGCCTTCCGGGGGCACTTCCCCGTCCCGGCGGTGTGCCGGAACAGAGACTCCTGTCCCCCAGATCTTGGCTTCGCGATGACGGCGGCTCTGGAAGGTTTCTCGTACCGTGGCTTTTCCGTATCGAGGTTTTAGGTCAGGGACCTTTAAATAGGCGAAGAGGCGGAGTCGGAAGGCTGACGAGGCGACGACACAACAGGGGGGCGCGGGCCCTAGCCTGGCCGCGCCGCCCTATCATCTGGGCCCACCAGGGCTCCCCTCTGGTGGCTCTCGGGTGTTCTGGAAGCTTCGTGGAAAAATAGGATGCTGGGCATTGATTTCGTCCGATTCCGACAATATTTCCTTACTAGGATTTCTGGAACCAAAAACAGCAGAAAACGGCAACTGGCCCTTCGGCATCTCGTCAATAGGTTAGTTCTGGAAAACGCATAAATATGACATATAATGTGTATAAAACATGTGAGTATCATCAATAAAGTAGCATGGAACATAAGAAATTATAGATACGTTTGGGACGTATCAGGGGGCTCCACCCGTCAGCCTCTGTTTACATAGTGAATCGGTACGGGGGCTGTGAGACGCACGATTAGAACGAGATCCAACGGATCTCATTCATCATCGTCGCCGGCGAGATGAGCTCACTGGCGCGGCGCAGGTGGGGGTGGGAGGCTCACCGGCGGCGCGGCGAGGGTTGGCAGTGTGCGTGGTGAAGTTGTAGATGACGGCGGACCTCCTGGTACTGACGGCGCGTCCTGGGGCGGCTCCAATCGACGGTGGCGTCTGCGGCGGCTTCACGGCTCCGGCGATGCAATTGCGTGGCTACGGTGGCTAATCGAGAAGGGGAGGTGGTCGAGGAGGTCGAGGGAGATGAGAGGAGTGAGCTGGTGTGGAGATTGAAGCGAGGGGAGCTCGCTATTTATAATGGCGAAAGGGGGTAGGGTGCTGCGGCTAGGTCGACCATGGCGCGGGCGTTACGGCGAGCTAGAGGGGTAGGCGAGGGCGGCGTTCTGTTCAGCGTGTCCAGGCGGTCCTCCTGGCGGCAACGGCGAGACTAGGCGGTGCCAAACTTGGTCGGGCGCGTGCGAGCATCCGCGCGGCAGTGACGGGATTCGGTCTTCGTCTCCGGCGACGGCGGGTGCGGGTCGGCGAATTGGGCGTGTCCGCGGTGTTCAGGGTGCAGTGGTGAGGCGCTGGGCGAGAGAGGGGGTCCGGGGGTGGCGCGAGGCGTCGAGGCGACGCGTGCCCGTGGCGCGTTCCGGCGTGCACGCGTCGACGTGGCCATGCCGATCCTGGCGGCACAGGGCGTCGCGGGCGCGTGCTTGTCTAGGCCTTGTCATCCTCTCCTCGACCAGCGGCGAGCATCTGCATGCTCAGGGGATCAAGGGGAAGCAGTAGGGCATGGTGGCTAGGGTTGGAGAGGAGGGAAGTGAGAGGGAGCAAGGGGCATGGTGAGCATGGCCGACATGGCCATGGCTAGGCCATGTCTTACCCTTGCTAGGGTTTCTATGCATGGGTTTGGTTGAGAGGGGACCAGGGGACAAGGTTTAGTCAAGTGGTTTCAGAAATTGGGGCCAAACACTATTTGAAATAGTAGTTTTGGGATTTGGTTTGATTTGCTCACAAAGTGTTTGTAAAAATGGCCGCATGAATTTAAATTTGAAAATTTTGAATGAAACTTGGTGGTGTTGATTCATGTGATCAAGGACACACAAAGGTGGTGGTGGTTTTCAAAATTTCAAAGAATTGCAAAATTTCAAATTGGGTATGATGTTGAATCTGTTAAAAAGTTCCAACTTTGCTTGAGCATAACTTTTGATCTAGGATGAATTTGTATGGGTGGTCTTTACCAAAGTGGTTCACCTTGATGTGGTCTTGGATGAGGTGCAAAGAGTTGGCATTGTTTGGTTTGAAAATCTCCTAATACAGAGGCTCAAAGTAGGCATCAGGCTAAAAATGGCAGATTTGACCATTAGTGCATGTGAGCCCAATTTGATTTCAAATTTGATTTGATTTGAGTTTCTTTGATTCCAAAAGTGTTAATAAGTGTTTAGTAACATTCTCCAACCAATGGTGCAAGCCAAAATGGTCTAGGTTGAAGATTTGTAAAAATGGCATAAACCATATGTGAGGGTTTTGGGATTTTTCTCTTTTATTTCTTTTCTTCCTCTTTGATTTTCTTTGGTGATCTTCAAGGACCAAGGTTAGAGTTTTAGGTTGTAGCACATTGTACAAGGTTGCAAACATTCATCATGGTAATCACACCAAGAATTGGGTATGAGCACTATGCATAGCACATGTGTAATTAAAAGTTTTTGTTGGTTCCAAATTTTGAGTACTTGAGCTTCTTCTTCTTCATTGATTTGAAATTTGGGATGTTACAAACCCTTCCCCCTTACAAAAGATCTCGTCCCGAGATCGTAAAGAAAATTAGGTACTAAAGAGATCTGGGTATTCCTTCTTCATATAGTCTTCTCGCTCCCAAGTGGCTTCGTCTTCGGTATGGTTGCTCCATTGAATCTTAAGGAACTTGATACTCCTGGTGCGAGTGGTTCTGAAAGCTTCTTCCAGGATGCGAATCGGCACTTCGCGATACGTCAAGTCCGTGTTGATATCCACCGATCTGTGATCGATGTTCTTGAAAACCTCGATCTTCTCGGGCACTTCTAGACACTTCCGGAGTAGTGAGATGTGAAACACATCGTGCACAGCCGACATTTCTTCCGGCAGCTCCAGTTGATAAGATACTTCTCCTCGGCGACTCAGAACTTTGAAGGGTCCGACATATCGGGGTGCAAGCTTTCCTTTGAGCTGGAATCTCTGCATTCCTTTAAGGGGGATACTTTAAGATAGACAAAATCTCCGATCTTGAAGGTCATCTCTCGGCGTCTCTTGTCGGCGTAACTCTTCTGCCTTGATTGCACCGTCTTGAGGTATTCGCGAATCTTGTGCAGCTTCTCTTCGGCTTCTCGAAGAACATCTGGTCCAAAGACTTGGCTCTCTCCGACTTCCGACCAATTCAGAGGGGTACGGCACTTCCTTCCGTACAGGGCTTCAAAGGGGGCCATTTGTAGGCTGGCTTGGTAACTGTTGTTGTATGAGAATTCTGCGTAAGGCAGGCAGTCTTCCCACTTAGATCCATACTCTAGTACACAGGCTCTCAACATGTCTTCGAGTATCTGGTTGACTTTTTCAGTCTGTCCATCAGTTTGCGGGTGATATGCGGTGCTGAAATTCAGCCGGGTTCCTATTCCTTCATGCACTTTCTGCCAGAATCTTGAGGTGAATTGGGATCCTCTATCTGATACAATTGACTTCGGGGTTCCATGCAGGGCGACTATTCTGGAGATGTATAACTCAGCTAGCTTTGGGCCTTGGTATGTGGTCTTGACAGGGATAAAATGGGCTACCTTAGTTAGTCTATAGACTACTACCCAAATAGAATCATTTCCTTTGCTGGATTTGGGCAAACCTGTGATAAATTCCATTCCTACTGAGTCCCACTTCCATTCTGGAATCTGTAGTGGCTGCAGCAATCCTACGGGTCGCTGATGTTCCGCCTTGACTCTTTGACAGATATCACACTTGGCGATGTAGCTTCCGATTTCTCTCTTCATTCCATGCCACCAGAATTGTTCCTTCAAGTCTTGATACATCTTGGTTCCTCCGGGATGAATGGAGTAAAGGATGTCATGGGCTTCCTTCAAGATAACTTGCTTTAACTCAGAATCTGCCGGCACACATAGGCGTCCGTTGTACCAAAGAACTCCTGCTTCATCTTCGGTGAATCCAGGTGCTTTCCCTGCAGCTATTTGGCTCTTGATTCCGTCAATGCTGGCATTTCCTTTCTGGGCTTCTTTGATCTGGCTAATCAAGGTAGGCTAAAGTTCTATGTTGTCTAGGAATCCTTCACTAACTAGTTCAAGTCTAAACTGCTCAAACTCTTGAAATAGGCTGGGTTGCTCTATGGCGATCATGGAGTTCAACTGACACGGCAGTCTACTCAAGGCATCCGCTACCACATTGGCCTTGCCGGGGTGGTTGTGAATTTCCATGTCGTAATCCTTGATCAATTCTATCCATCTCCTCTGCCTCATATTCAGCTCCTTCTGGGTAAAAATGTACTTCAGGCTCTTGTGATCTGAATAGATCTCGCATCGATTACCCATGAGGTAATGACGCCAAACTTTTAGGGCTAAGACTACGGCTGCAAGCTCTAAGTCATGGGTTGGGTAATTCTGCTCATGTTGCTTCAGTTGCCTTGACAGGTATGATATCACTTTACCTTCTTGCATCAGCACACATCCAAGACCAATCTTGGAGGCGTCGCAGTAGACATCAAACGGCTTGGTGATGTCTAGCATGATCAGGTCAATCTGCTCTTGAGCTGCTGGAAACTTTCTTCACATTTATCAGTCCATTCAAACTTCTTGTCCTTCTTCAACAGTTGGGTCATTGGTCTAACTATGCTTGAAAAGCCTTCCACAAATCTGCGGTAATATCCGGCTAATCCAAGAAATGCACGGACCTCGGTCTGAGTGGTTGGGGCTTGCCATTCGGTAACGGTCTTGATCTTAGCGGGATCTACGGCAATTCCTCCTGCAGACAAGATATGTCCCAGGAATCCTACTTCCTTCAACCAAAACTCACATTTGCTGAACTTGGCATACAACTTGTGTTGTCTAAGGGTTTCTAGGATAACCTCCAAATGTTGCTCATGTTCTTCTTCGGATTTGGAGTAGATAAGGATGTCGTCGATGAAGACAACAACAAACTTATCCAAAAATTTCATGAAGATCTTATTCATGAGGTTCATGAAATAAGCTGGGGCATTGGTTAATCCAAACGACATGACGTTGTACTCATACAACCCATATCTGGTGGTGAAGGCAGTCTTTGGGATATCCGTTGCACGAATCTTCAGTTGGTGATAACCAGTCCTAAGATCAATCTTAGAGAACACTTTGGCACCGGTCAACTGGTCAAACAGGTCTTCTATCTTGGGTAAGGGGTACTTGTTCTTGATGGTGACATCGTTAAGCTTACGGTAATCCGTACATAAACGAGTGGCACCATCCTTCTTGTCCACAAACAAAACTGGTGATCTCCAGGGTGAGGCACTTGGTTGGATCAAACCTTTGGCTAACATATCATCCAGTTGCTTCTTCAGCTCCACTAGTTCTGTTGGGTTCATACTATAGGCTCTCTGGGCTATAGGTCCTGTTCCAGGGATTAACTCGATGATAAACTCGATATCCCGATCTGGGGGCATACCGGGTAGATCATCAGGAAACACATCAGGGTATCGACAAACGACCCTGATCTGATCCAGAGTTGGCTTGGCTACACTTTGGTTGCAGGTGAACTTTCTGGGCAGCTTTTCAGATACCTGTTCTACTAACAC
This sequence comes from Lolium rigidum, assembly GCF_022539505.1. Taxonomy (NCBI): domain Eukaryota; kingdom Viridiplantae; phylum Streptophyta; class Magnoliopsida; order Poales; family Poaceae; genus Lolium; species Lolium rigidum. The sequence goes on along the minus strand of NC_061513.1, from coordinate 45,635,743 downwards.
ACCGGTGCTACTAGTCATGGTGATGGCTTTCTTGGCACAGTCAATCAATCCATGGTGTTTTGACATCCATTCCATACCCAGTACTACTTCCAAACCTTTTGTTCCCAGAACAATCAAGTTTGCATAAAAATCTACTTCATGGATTCTGATAGGCACATCTTTGCAAAATTTTCTAGCTTTGGTGGTTGAACCAGGTATTTGAACTATCATGACATGCTTCAAACTGATGGGTTGAATTTTACTAGTGCATGCAAAATCTTCAGTGAAAAACGAATGTGATGCTCCAGAATCAAACAACACTCTAGCAGGTACTGAGTTAACAGAAAAACATACCCAGTACAACATCTGGTGCTTCTTGGGCTTCTTCAGCATTCATGTGGAAGAGTCGGCCGTTGCGGTTATTGGGGTTGTTGGGGGCAAACTTTCTGCCGGTGGAGACACGGCGTTGCTGCTGAGTAGGTGCAGCGGTGTTGGTGGCAGTCTTGGCTAACCTCTTGGGACACTCATTGGAGTAGTGACCCACAACTCCACACTCATAACAAGTGATGGTGGACTTGTCCTTGGGGGCGACGGGACAGCGTTGCTCCCAGTCCTCGGAGCAGTGTTGGTGTTGTTGTTGTTGGGGGCTCTTGTCGGGGCGCGGTTGAAGTTGTTGTGGCCTCCTAGCCTGGGGTGGCCTCCACTCCGGTTCTGAAAACCAGGACGTGAAGTTTGCATCTGGGGCTTGTGGTTTCTTGGGGCAAAACCTCCGCTTGAGCTAGGGCGATACTTCGGGGTATTGCTGGGCCCACTCTGGTGCATCATGCGGCGTTTGCGGTTCTCGTTTGCTTGGTTGAGCTTCCCCTCCGTCTGGATGGCGGAGTCCACCAAGGCTTCAAGGTCAGCAAAGGGGATGTTGACTAGCACAGTTTGCATCTCATCATGTAGTCCGTTCAGGAATCTCTCCTTCCTCTTCTCTGTGGTGTCCGTCTCATTGGGGGCATACCTTGACAGTGTGAGGAACCTATCACGGTATTCTACCACCGACATCCTACCCTGTTTGAGTTCCCTGAACTCATCCCTCATCTTCTTGATTAGACCCGGGGGCACGTGGTACTTGCTGAACTTGAGCTTGAAATCTGCCCAAGTCATGATCTGTCCTGCATTCATGGCACGGGTGCTGATCCACCAGGCTCGTGCTGGTCCTGCTAAGTAATGAGTGGCAAACAGGACCTTCTCTGCGGCTTCGACTCCCGCTACTTCTAAGTTGTTCTCCATGGTCTGGAGCCAGTCATCAGCATCGAGTGTCTCTTCGGTCTTGCTAAACACCGGAGGGTTGGTGTTCTGGAAGTTCTTGAGTTTTGATCCTGGGTGATCATGGTTCCCATGGCCTTGGTTGTTGTTGGCGATCTGTTGCAGTGCAGCTATGTTGGCTAGTCTTTCAGCTGTCTCATTCTCTCGATCTGCCATCAAGGTCTGCAGCAGTTGCATCATGGCATCTTGATTTGCACCGCCGGTTGGAGGGGCCATCTGAACATTGAGATAGATCATGAGATAAGAGGGAATTTTCTATGGCTTGCTTTGGGTAAGTTCAAAAAATTTAAAACTTGAATTCTTTTGATATTTAACACAAACACACATTCATTCATTCAAACATCACATATTACAAGCTAACACATCCATGGTTTTAAGAACCATTTTCTCGCGCTACGATACAAGGGACGGGATACAACTCACCCTTCATAAGTGATCAAGTGCAACTACTCCTCATCATCCACATCGATAGGGACGAAGTCATCTGCTCCGGCCTCCAGGAACTCGTAGTCCTCAACATCAGTGTACTCGTCTTCCTCGAAGTCATCGTCATCACTCAGGAAGGCTCCTCCTCCCTGAATGTCTTGACCTTCGTCTTACATCTCTCTCAGCTGGTCCTCTTGGGCCTTGACAGTGGCCTCCAAGGATACTATCTTTGCGCGAATGCACGCAATGGTAGCGTCCTTCTTGGCACGCTGCTGGCGGACTGACTTGCGGTCCTTTGCAAGCATCTTGATAGCATCGGCATGCTGGGCCAGTGCAAGGTGAGTCTGGTACATCATGAAGTCCAGATGATCCACGTGGTGCCTCAGCTCGGGGTGGGGCTGCAGTTCCATGGGTACTCCAATGGAATCACGCCTTGCAAGGTGAGCAAAGCGAGACGCGAGGATCGCCACCACATTCTGCCCGCACAGACGGGCAAGTGCTTCCTGAAGAGCACGAGTGAGTCCGTCCAACCAGTTGCTTTCCCTGAAGGAGAAGAGGATCCTCTCAGAAGTAGGAGGCTCCATCTTGCCCCTCAGATCAGCGGTGATAACCCACTGAAGTTCCCCTCCGGGCTAGTCGTTGACCTCGACTCCGTGAAACTCCGGGTGCGGGCGTCCAAGAAAGTCAGACAGGGCATCTAAGTCCCTCTCGAAAATCAGGCTCCCGCCATTCCCCAGCTGGTAAAACTGGGTGTTGGCTGGCTCCATCTGAAAGTGAATTGGATGAGTAAGTTAGAGAGTGAACCAGTGTGTCAAAATTTTATGTAGATTCATAAGGAAGAGCATGACTTATTAATTTGAAAAGATCTCAAGGAAAAGAGTGTGAATAATTTTTCATAAGTATTCACTTCATTTGGTTTTGAAACTAAGTTTTTCAGACGTCCATTCTAACTAGGGTCTCCTAAGTTCAAACAATGGCTCCGATACCAACTTGTCAACACCCGGATTTTTAAGTCCAGATGCCTATTATGCCATACATCGCAATCCTAGGAAGATTGTTGTTGCGAGACATAACAGTCGATATCATAAGTCATCATTCATTACAAACCATAGTCGTCTTACAAATTCAGATCACATGATCCAATATTACACACATAGTTGATCTAATGATCAACAAACACATTACATAGCGGAAGCGTACTAGAAGTGGACTATTGATGTCTACGGGTGCTTCTATTCTTGTAGACATTGTTGGGCCTCCAAGAGCAGAGGTTTGTAGAACAGCAGCAAGTTTCCCTTAAGTGGATCACCCAAGGTTTATCGAACTCAGGGAGGAAGAGGTCAAGGATATCCCTCTCAAGCAACCCTGCAATCACGATACAAGAAGTCTCTTGTGTCCCCAACACACCTAATACACTTGTCAGATGTATAGGTGCACTAGTTCGGTGAAGAGATAGTGAAATACAAGTAATATGGATGTATATGAGTGGGAATAGCAATCTGAATAAAATATGGCAGCGAGTAAACATGCAACAGAACAGGAAATAAACGGAGTTTCGATGCTTAGAAATAAGGCCTAGGGATCATACTTTCACTAGTGGACACTCTCAACATTGATCACATAATAAAACCACTCTACACTCTCTTGTTGGATGATGAACACCACTAATTGTGTAGGGCTACAAGAGCACCTCAATGCCGGAGTTAACAAGCTCCACAACATTCGATATTCATATTTAAATAACCTTAGAGTGCATGATAGATCATTGCAATTACACCAAGTACTAACATAACATGCACACTTGTCACCATCACACTATGAAGGAGGAATAGATCACATCAATACTATCATAGCAATAATTAACTTCATAATCTACAAGAGATCACAATCATAACCTACGCCAAGTACTACATGATGCACACACTGTCACCATTACACCATGGAGGGGTATAGACTACTTTAATAACATCACCAGAGTAACACATAGATGAATAGTGATACAAAGCTCATATGAATCTCAATCATGTAAGGCAGCTCATGAGATCATTGTATTGAAGTACATGGAAGAGAGATTAACCACATAGCTACCGGTACAGCCCTTAGCCTTGGGGGAGAACTACTCCCTCCTCATGGGAGACAACAGCGTTGATGAAGATGGCGGTGGTGTCGATGGAGATGCCTTCCGGGGGCACTTCCCCGTCCCGGCGGCGTGCCGGAACGGAGACTCCTGTCCCCCAGATCTTGGCTTCGCGATGGCGGCGGCTCTGGAAGGTTTCTCGTACCGTGGCTTTTTCGTATCGAGGTTTTAGGTCGAGGAGGCTTAAATAGGCGAAGAGGCGGAGTCGGAGGGCTGACGAGGCGGTGACACAATAGGGGGCGCCCCCCCTGGGCCGCGCCGCCCTATCATCTGGTGGCCCTGTGGCCCACCTCTGGTCCTTCCCGGGTGTTCTGGAAGCTTCGTGGAATTTTAAGATGCTGGGCGTTGATTTCGTCCGATTCCGAGAATATTTCCTTACTAGGATTTCGAAACCAAAAACAGCGAGAAAACGAGAACCGGCACTTCGGCATCTCGTCAATAGGTTAGTTCCGGAAAACGCATAATAATGACATATAATGTGTATAAAACATGTGAGTATCATCATAAAAGTAGCATGGAACATAAGAAATTATAGATACGTTTGGGACGTATCAAGCATCCCCAAGCTTAGTTCCTACTCGCCCTCGAGTAGGTAAACGATAACAAAGATAATTTCTTAAGTGACATGCTATCATAATCTTGATCAATACTATTATAAAGCATATGAGATGAATGCAACGATTCGAAGCAATGATGAAGATAATGAGTAAACAAATGAATCATATAGCAACGACTTTTCATGAATAATACTTTCAAGACAAGCATCAATAAGTCTTGCATAAGAGTTACTCATAAAGCAATAAATTCATAGTAGAAAGCTTTGAAGCAACACAAAGGAAGATATAAGTTTCAGCGGTTGCTTTCAACTTCAACATATTTATCTCATGGATAATTGTCAACACAAAGTAATATAACAAGTGCAATAAGTAAACATGTAAGAATCAATGCACACGGTTGACACAAGTGTTTGCTTCAGGATAGAAAGAATAGGTAAACTCGACTCAACAATAAAGTAAAAGATAGGCCCTTCGCAGAGGGAAGCATTGATTAGTATATTTGTGCTAGAGCTTTTCATTTTGAAAACAAGAAACAATTTTGTCAACGGTAGCAATAAAGCATATGTGTTATGTATAAGATATCCTATAAGTTGCAAGCCTCATGCATAGTATACCAATAGTGCTTGCACCTTGTCCTAATTAGCTTGGATTAACACGGATTATCATTGCATAGCATATGTTTCAACCAAGTGTCACAAAGGGGTACCTCTATGCCGCCTGTACAAAGGTCTAAGGAGAAAGCTCGCATTGGATTTCTCGCTTTTGATTATTCTCAACTTAGACATCCATACCGGACAACATAGACAACATATAATGGACTCCTCTTTAATGCATAAGCATTCAACAACAGTTAAAATTCTCATAAGAGATTGAGGATTAGTTGTCCACACTGAAACTTCCACCATGGATCATGGCTTTAGTTAGCGGCCCAATGTTCTTCTCTAACAGTATGCATACTCAAACCACTTGATCATGAAAATCGCCCTTACTTCAGACAAGACGAACATGCATAGCAACTCACATGATATTCAACAAAGGTGTAATAGTTGGTGGCGTCCCCAGAAACATGGTTACCGCTCAACAAGCAACTTATAAGAAATAAGATACATAGCTACATATTCTTCACCACAATAGTTTTTAAGCTATTTTTCCCATGAGCTATATATTGCAAAGACAAGGAATGAAGTTTTAAAGGTAGCACTCAAGTAATTTACTTTGGAATGGCAAAGAAATACCACATAGTAGGTAGGTATGGTGGACACAAATGGCATAGTTTTTGGCTCAAGGATTTGGATGTACGAGAAGAATTTCTCTCAATACAAGGCTAGGCTAGCAAGGTTGTTTGAAGCAAACTCAAGTATAAAACGGTGCAGCAAGACTCACATATGAACATATTGTAAGCATTATAAGACTTTACATCGTCTCCTTGTTGTTCGAACACCTTAACCAGAAAGTATCTATGCTCTAGAGATCAATCATGCAAACCAAATTTTAACAAGCTCTATGTAGTTCTTCATTAATGGGTACAAGGTACATGATGCAAGAGCTTAAACATGATCTATATGAGCACAATTCTTAGCTTCAACAATTGCCAAGTATCACATTATTCAAGACATTATACCATTTACCACATGCAGCATTTTCTGTTTCCAACCATATAACAATGAACGAAGCAGTTTCAACCTTTGCCATGAACATTAAAAGTAAAGCTAAGAACACATGTGTTCATTTGAACCAGCGGAGCGTGTCTCTCTCCCACACAAGCATGATGGATCATATTTTATTCAAACAAAAACGAAAACAAAAACATACAGACGCTCCAAGTAAAGCACATAAGATGTGACCGAATAAAAATATAGTTTCAAGAGAAGAAACCTGATAAGTTGTCGATGAAGAAGGGGATGCCTTGGGCATCCCCAAGCTTAGATGCTTGAGTCTTCTTGAAATATGCGAGGGATGATCCACGGGGGCATCCCCAAGCTTAGACTTTTCACTCTTCTTGATCATATTGTATCATCCTCCTCTCTTGACCCTTGAAAACTTCCTCCACACCAAACTCGAAACAAACTCATTAGAGGGTTAGTGCATAATCAAAAATTCACATGTTCAGAGGTGACACAATCATTCTTAACACTTCGGACATTGCACAAAGCTACTTGGAAGGTAATGGAACAAAGAAATCCATCCAACACGACAAAACGAGGCAATGCGAAATAAAAGGCGAGAATCTGTCAAAACAGAACGATCAGTAAAGACGAATTTTAAAGAGGCACCCGACTTGCTCGGATGAAAATTCTCAAATTGAATGAAAGTTGCGTACATATCCGAGGATCATGCATGTAAATTGGCAGATTTTTCCGAGTTACCTACGAGAGAATCATACCCAAATTCGTGACGAGCAAGAAATCTGTTTACGCGCAGTAATCCAAATCTAGTATTGACTTTACTATCAAAGACTTTACTTGGCACAACAATGCAATAAAATAAAGATAAGGAGAGGTTGATACAGTAGTAACAACTTCCAAGACTCAAATATAAAACAAAAGTACTGTAGTAAAATAAACACATGGGTTATCTCCCAAGAAGTGCTTTCTTTATAGCCATTAAGATGGGCTCAGCAGTTTTAATGATGCGCTCGCAAGAAATAGTAGTTGAAGCAAAAGAGAGCATCAAAAGCAAGTTCAAAACTCATTTAAGCCTAACATGCTTCCTATGCATAGGAATCTTGTAAATAAACAAACTCATGAAGCATAATGCAACAAGCATAGAAAGATAAAACAAGTGCAGCTTCAAGATTTTCAGCAAAAAGAGAGGTGTTTTAGTAACATGAAAATTTCTACAACCATATTTTCCTCTCTCATAATAACTTTCAGTAGCATCATGAGCAAACTCAACAATATAACTATCAAATGAAACATTCTTATCATGAGTCTCATGCATACAATTATTACTACTCCCAACATAAGCATAGTCATTCTTATTAATTGTAGTGGGAGCAAATTCAACAAAGTAGCTATCATTATTATTCTCATCATCAAATATAGGAGGCATAATATAATCACAATAAAATTCACTCTCCATAGTAGGCGGCACTAGAATACCACTATCATTATAATCATCATAAATGGGAGGCAAAGTATCATCAAAGAAAATTTTCTCCTCAATGCTTGGGGGACTAAAAAGATCATGAAAACCAGCTTCCCCAAGCTTAGAATTTTCCATAACATTATCAACAATGGTGTTCAAAGCGTTCATACTAATATTACTACCAGCATGCAAATAAGGTTCCATAGGTTTTGAAATTTTCGCATCAAACGATCCATGTCTTAACTCAGGAAATAGAATAAGAAGATCATTGTTGTCCATTATGCCTAACTAGTGTAAACAAGAAACAAAAAGATGCAATTGCAGGATCTAAAGGAAATAGCTTCGAGCACACACACAACGGCAACAGAAAACTACTTAGTTACCTGGGACTGGAGTATGAGTGCCTTTTACCTTTCCTCCCCGGCAACGGCGCCAGAAAAGTGCTTGATGTCTACGTTCCCCCTCCTTTCCTGTAGACAGTGTTGGGCCTCCAAGAGCAGAGGTTTGTAGAACAGCAGCAAGTTTCCCTTAAGTGGATCACCCAAGGTTTATCGAACTCGGGGAGGAAGAGGTCAAAGATATCCCTCTCAAGCAACCCTGCAATCACGATACAAGAAGTCTCTTGTGTCCCCAACACACCTAATACACTTGTCAGATGTATAGGTGCACTAGTTCGGCGAAGAGATAGTGAAATACAAGTAATATGGATGTATATGAGTGGTAATAGCAATCTGAATAAAATATGGCAGCGAGTAAACATGCATCAGAACAGTAAATAAACGGAGTTTCGATGCTTAGAAATAAGGCCTAGGGATCATACTTTCACTAGTGGGCACTCTCAACATTGATCACATAATAAAACCACTCTACACTCTCTTATTGGATGATGAACACCACTAATTGTGTAGGGCTACAAGAGCACCTCAATGCCGGAGTTAACAAGCTCCACAACATTCGATATTCATATTTAAATAACCTTAGAGTGCATGATAGATCATTGCAATTACACCAAGTACTAACATAGCATGCACACTGTCACCATCACACTATGAAGGAGGAATAGATCACGTCAATACTATCATAGCAATAATTAACTTCATAATCTACAAGAGATCACAATCATAACCTACGCCAAGTACTACATGATGCACACACTGTCACCATTACACCATGGAGAAGGAATAGACTACTTTAATAACATCACCAGAGTAACACATAGATGAATAGTGATACAAAGCTCATATGAATCTCAATCATGTAAGGCAGCTGATGAGATCATTGTATTGAAGTACATGGAAGAGAGATTAACCACATAGCTACCGGTACAGCCCTTAGCCTTGGAGGAGAACTACTCCCTCCTCATGGGAGACAGCAACATTGATGAAGATGGCGGTGGTGTCGATGGAGATGCCTTCCGGGGGCACTTCCCCGTCCCGGCGGTGTGCCGGAACAGAGACTCTTGTCCCCCAGATCTTGGCTTCGCGATGGAACATAAGAAATTATAGATACGTTTGGGACGTATCAACTATCTAATCCACGGGCCAACACTTTACGTCAAAAGATACTCCTAGTTGTCATAGACGTCCTGCTGGCCGTCATCTTGATACTACGGCTCCTCTTCATAGTCTGGCCATTTGAATAGCCAGGGACACAGTCGTGAGTTCTTTAAAGTACTCGCAAAACTAATACTAGTGTAAGTACTATCAATTCTAGTAATTGGGTGCTAAGCTCTAGTTTTATTTGCATAAAGCCAATTTTAGTTCACAAGCATTTGATAAAAGACTCTTCATATGCTAACTAACTCAAGTCGGAACATTAGTGTCATTCCCACAACTTAGTTGTAATTCAAGTCAAGTCCCCATTCAAATCATCAACCCTTTTCAAGAAATATCTGACAACGGTACCGTATGGCCTTTCCAATCGTCCGTAACCGTGGACACGGCTATTCGAATAGGTTTACACTCTGCAGAGGTTGCACCTGAATCAACATTTGATTACATCCGTCAGGGATAACCCTGAATCATAGTAACTCAGTATACGGATCATCAACCATAACCTTTCACTTATATACCCTAGTATAGGAACCTCTCCTCATGAGCTTGGCCTCCCAGTGAAGACAAACCGTCAGCCTGGGAACTGCAAAGGGCTTGGGCCGTACATTCACCTCATTTCACTTTTAACGGAGGCAGCCTCAGCATAACCCCTATGATGCTTGTTCAGATGAAACCCATACTAAGATGCATAAACTTCTAGTTAAGCCCTACCCATAATCAGGTATTGTGGGGGTACTCAAAAATTGGAAAGGTATCGCATCCAAACCAACCATCAGTTTTTATCAAATTCACCAAGTCATTCAAGTCACTCACCTTCAAAAATCTTTCAACAGAATGACTCATCATTCCATGTTTTTCAAAGTCATTTCACTTCACAAGATCCCATCTAGAGTAGTCAATTTTATTTGTTAGCACTAGCAACTAGTCATGAGGGGTGCTACTTTACTCATAAGTTTTTAGGCTAAGTTTGATACTCTTGCTCTACTCTATACTTAGACCAAAGTTAACTATAAAATTAAGCTTTGATAAACAAGGTAAAAGCTTGAAGGGTAAAACTTGGGATGGGATCATTGCACATAAATTAAAGGAAAATGGTGCCTTGCTCAAGAGAACTTTGCACTTGCAATAATATTAGCTTGCCTTGGTTGGTGTACTGATCAAAGTGGTCTTCCTCTTCCTGGTAGTGGACCTCCTCCTCCTGGTACTCCTCGGTACTAGCGTCTAAAAATAGATACGAGGTAACAATCACCAAACAAGCTTAAGAGCTAGACTAAGCACACACAAGGTTCACACAAGCTACTCTATCATCACCACATTGCTATCATGTTGGTTGACTTTGTTTTCTCCTTAAGAAAAATAATTTCCTCTCATTGAATCTTGTTAAGATTTAATTTCCTCCAACCAATCATACATGAATCCATGTTGACCAATGTCAACCATTCATCATTA
>NC_061513.1:45492232-45610141 GCF_022539505.1 Lolium rigidum | reverse complement strand
GGCTCCCTTCGTCATTTGGAAAAATAGGATTTTCCGTGTAATTCCCGTAAATTGTTGATCTTCCGAAATATTGCATTCTGACGGTGCTTTTTCCAGCAGAATCCTGGCTCCGGTGCGCGATCCTCCAACAATCATGAAACATGCAAAATAGATGAAATAACATAAGTATTATCTCCAAATATGAAATATATCAATGAATAACAGCAAATTATGATATAAAATAGTGATGCAAATTGGACGTATCATGCACAAACACCATCGTCATCCTGTCCAACCATCATAGCAAGTTCATGGGTCTTCACCTGGACAAGGTCGAAATTTTGAACGATGCTTTAAACAAGGAATTCACCAGGAAACCGCCATCATCGAATGTTAGACCTAGGATTTTCACCCTGAAAACCGAGACAACCAAGAACAAAGTCGCCAGTGTCGTCGCCCCCACTTGCCGAGATCACTTCCGCAAAACTCCGATCATCTGACACACATACTTCTAATCTGCATGATCCAGTCTTTTACATCATCACCATCACCTAGATATCTCACCCAATATGAGCGCGGAGATCTTTTGGCATTCACCATGATTTAGATGATTAATATACTCATATTTCCATACTTTGGTTCTTTGTATGTTTAAGTTTTGCACTTCAGGTTTGTAGTTTTTAACTATATCTGAAAAAATTGGGAAAAAGGAACCCGTACATTACGCCAAAAAATAATGGAAATAATGGAAGGAAAGAAAACCCGGAAAATGGAGGAATTCCGTGCAGCCCTCGTGTGCGGGAGCCGGGAGACCCGAGCCCATGTCGCTCCGAGAGTTCCAAGTGACGCACTCCATCTCAAGCCGGTGTCGCTTGCGAGCGATGCCTACTCGCACCAGCTAATGAGCGACAAGTAGGTTTTTTTTTTTAGAACAACGAGTGACAAGTAGGTGCTCCATCTGGAAATCGTTGGAAAAGAGTAAAGTCTATTTTAAACCTTGGATTTATAGAGGTGGTCTAAATCAAACCCTGAACTTCTAATCCTAGAGGACGTGGGCATAGCCCAGTGGTTGGGGTTGCAGTGGCGTACCCCAACGACCAGAGTTCGAATCCTGTTAGGAATGAATTTCTGAAATTCTCACGCCAAGATTCCGCTTCTACTATATATCATTTAGTGTCTAGTTCCTCCTAGCACTAATTCAATTTTTTGTTTTTTGAACTTCTAATCCTTCAAATCAGCACTGAAAAACAACAGCTCGTCCATCCAAGCATCCATGGGCCGAGCTTCCGGTCCAACTTGCAGCCCAGGATAGCATCGAAGAGCATACCAAACGTGGGCTTTCCAACACCACGTGCTTCTCCCTCACGGTGACCATATTGGCGCCGAAACCCAGAGGGCCGACAACGAAACCACCGGCGGCGGCGATGGCGGCGGCTGGAGAGGAAGCGGAGAGCTCCACCGCCGCCGGCGAGCGGCCACGCGTTCCCTTTGCCCGGGGCGGCCCGGTGTTCGTCCCCTTCATGGTGGGCCCTATCTCCACCGTCCCCGAGTTCACGTCCTCCGCGCTCCGCGAGGTTCAGGTGCGGCCAAAACCCTAGCTCTTCGATTCGCCCTAGAGTTTCGGTACAATGACACTGTATTTTCGTTCGCCTGCAGTCCCTGCGCGACGAATTGGGGGACCCTGGGGACGAATTTGAGGAGGAGCTCTGGTAAGCCCATGATTCCACCCTGTTACATCAGAAGTTCAGAACAATCATTTCCTGTCTTCTGTGTGTGCACTTTGAAATTAATGACGCGGGTTGTACTTTGTGTGTGTCCGCAGCGTCGATGAGCTCAGGGTGCTCTCCGAGGGAGAGCTCGTGGAGCGTGCTCTCCGGGAGGCTATGGAGGTGACCTCTCTACTGCTAATCTGCTTGCTCTAATCCCTGTGATGTGACTGTGAGCCTGTAAACGGCATCTTGATGTAAGATTTCTTGTTGGTGCTGGTAGGAGGACTGGGACTCTGGTGCTCCATCACAACCCGTGGATCAAAGGTCTGGCGCTCCATCACAACCACTGAATCGAAGGTTTGAGGCAGGGTAAGCAGTCTGCTTTTGTTGTTGCTTGGTCGTGCGCTTTTGGTGTGTTTGATTTCTTGTCTTGTTATGATGGTTTAGGCAAGTCAGATTAGATGCAACACGAGCAGCGGATTCTTGGATAATGTTGGCATGGTAGTTACTAGTTAGCTTCCATGCCAATCAATTTTTTTAGCAAGGAAGGCTTTCTAAGGTGTGTGTGCTGTAGTAAAATTTACTCGTTTGGATGTGCATGTTGGACCTTTAGCAAGTCTGCCTAAGAATTACTGCTGCAGTGGCACTTATGTGAACTTTGCTACTCGTAGCTGCATTCTCTATATATTTCACATACTACTTCGTGTTTTATGACTTTTGTGTCTAATAGGATCTGATGTCTTCTTTCCGTCTTGCACATGCAGAATGCCAGGGAGTTCCACCCCTGGAAATGATACTGTCACCTCAAGCGCATCAGTTGAAACTCAGAGTTCCATATCACCTCGAGGTGATAGGGCAATTGGACTGGACGAAATTGGACTGGTTGAACCACATGACAACCATGGAAAAACAAGAGGTGAAAAGAGAAAAGGCAGGAAAAGGAAGGAAAATAATGGTGTCCTCACCTCAGATCCAACAACCAAGGAAGGGAGAAAGGGGAAACCTGGAGGCAGAAAGGGTAAAAATGGAACCATTTCAAATTCATCAATTGAAATACCTAGTAAGGAAATGTCAGTTGTTCCACATGACCCAGAAGGCGCAGATGGACAAACAAAACGTAGAAAGGGCAAAAAGAGAGGCAGGCATTTTGATAGGGAAGTTCGAGCGCATATTTTACAAGTATGTCACCCCATCTGTTGCCTATGTGCTTTGTTAATGTAGTTTTTGATTAATTTGTCTTCTGTAGCCGTGTAGTTGCTTTGTGCCACTGCTGCATCAGTTCACTGGTGCTTATTCATCTTGGATTGCTTTAGGTCTGAGGCTAGGATCTAAGATATACATGGTTCGGCCATTTTGGCAAAATATATTACATATTTACCAGTTATAATAGAATAGCTGGAGTATCTGCAAAATCTCTTATATAGTTAGGCTTTAATGTTCCAGCTAAAAAGTTTCCTCTAAAAAATAAGCTTTAATGAGAGTTAGGCCCATGTTTCAGTGATATCTGTACCATGTAAGAGCTGAATGTTAGTTTGTTAGTAGTAACCTGGGATTTCTCCTGTCGTTGAAGTACATCCCTTCTTTGTGTCTGCAAATTCTGATCGTGGTTTTGTACTATATAATTTCCATGATGCCACCATAATCAGGGGAGGTACCTTACTAAAGCAGAGAAGATGGCAGAAATCAAGATCAAGCAAGAAAAAGACAAGCGTGAAGCCAGGCTGCACTCTTTCAGGTAACACAGTTAAACTTTGTTCCACTATATTTAGGCATCAGTATCATGATTGTGATGTGGCTATATACATTTTGCTTTTTGGACTATGATTTTTATCTAATCTCAGCGGGGTGTTATTAATTTATTATTCAAGGCACCACATAGAAATTCTGTCCGCGCAATGCTTGATGAAATAACAGATTGGTACTAACTTAACTTTCTGTCATCCTCAATCTGTTACGTATAGAAAGACTTAGTTTGTAATTTTCTTTTACAAAAACATGGCTGGAGAAGTTTTACTAAGTAGTAAGGAGAATCAAAATTCATTATGGTTCGGACTCTGAAATTAAACTCAGAATGGTCGAAGCCTTGGGAAGTGCTGAACTACTGATTAACTTCAATTAAACAGCTTCATTGTATCCTCTTGCATACAATGTAAACTTCTACTATAGTCCCTTTCTTTCACTGCACATGTCCTCAGCCCATCATATTCAGACAAAGAAGTCTGACGATGACTATTCGTACCTACATGCATATATGACACCGTTTCGGGAATTCCGGGATAAGCATACATAACACAACTCATGACTATCGCAAAATTGTGAACAACTTGCAACTGAACTAAAGCTGCAACACATAGTAGCTTGACTTAGTACTAAATTAATTCTCAGCTAGATAAGAATTAGCAATTCCAAAGAGTTTAAGCACATCAATGCGTTCGATTTTCGCGATTAGGTGGCTCGCTGCAGGTATGAACATGGTGAACAACACCAGGTTTTGCACATGAGGCCCCGGGCATCATTGTGTGATGAACCCGTGCATATAGATGGAAAGAAATGTGACTTTGTAACATGAACTAGTACTTTAAAAGCCTCGTAGCTGGAGACATGTTATACTATGAGTAGATCAAGCATGAGTTCTTGCATTGCAAATGTTTGCTTCCAATAGCTGAAGTTTGGCAACAGAAAAGGTCAGAATCTTTTATTAGGGGCAGACGGCAGAAAACATCAGCGAAGCATTGTGAATTCATTCCATGGACATATATGTTAGTCTCCTGAGGCCGAGGACACAAAACATCTAATGAAACGGACGGAGTATTTTTAGTAATAACAGTGTAAGAAGTAACCAAAAAAGTTGTGTGTACTCAAGTATCAGCTGGATCGAGGTAGGCTGAATTCATGTTTTCACTAAAATTTGCCTGCTGGCTGGAACTATAAAAAACAATGAAACCTGGCCTTACTCTTTGTGTTAGGTTGGTCTTAGCTCCTTTTGGACGTAGATCCTGATACCGGTGTCATTATTTATGAATGTAGGATATTTAGCCCATAAAAATATTGTCCTCCCAGTTATTATTTAAGAAAACCATCTGTGATTTTCTTGCGTTATCCAGTTAAAACCATAATTTAAATAGTTTTGTTTGATCTGTTATTTTCCTTATCTTAACCTTTTATATGATGTGATTCTTTGAGTGCAGTGGTGGTGATTCTGTGATGTCCAAAGGCTGTAAGGCCTCGGTGGAGAAAACTGACGTGGCAAAATCTCTTTCATACAACAGTGCCCCTTGGAAGGTTTGAATTGAAGTTATAGTTTTTGTCACTTTCAACATTTATTTACACAAGCTCTCCTTTTTGTCTTTGGAATTTTTCTCTTATCAACAATGTTTTTTTTGTTTACAGCACAAAGCTTCGAAATCTGAGGAACACATACCTATAGTCTATCCAGAAGTAGTTCTTTCTGTCGAAATTTATGAGCAGAAGCAAAGCTCTGTGAAAGTAATATCTTGAACTTTAGTTACACATGCTAATCTGTAATGTGAAATATGTGTTGATAAAGGTTTGTGGTGATCTCCTGGCCCTGCAGAGCCAGGAATTTCTTGTGTTGGGAAGTCAGCTTCTTACAGATCTTAAGGACAATATCTACTGTTCAACTAATAGGTTGATGGAGGTGAATAAACAAAGCGATCATTCTGGCTATTTTCTTATCGAGGTATGTTTTCTCTTCAATCTGTCTGCAACTTTATGATAAGTTCCTACGGAAGTGTTTTGCTAATATCAACATTTTTTTATCAGGATATGTTCTACAATGACACGAGACATTATTCTGCCGTTGATTACAGTGAGCCTATACTTGAGTGGCTTAACAGTTCCAGTGATGAGGTGGCAGAGAAGTGGGATGCCATAAGTTCTGGCGCGTTAAAGAAACGACAAAAGGACTTACTGAAGGGTTTGAATATTTCAAATGTACCCGAGTTTAAATCTGCAAAAATGCAAAGTACCCACTTTTCAGACCTGCACTTCCGAATTGGTGCTGGGTACCTCTACTGCCACCAGGTTCCAATCTTGTTCTCTTTATGTCTTCCCAGAATTGCATTGTTCTCGAGGAAAATATTGGTTCCTAGTCTCTCATTCTCTCCATCATCCTGATGTTTTTACTATTATTATACCATGTACTCAAATGTGCAATCAAATGGTCATTAATCACTATAAATGTCATCGGTATCATTTTCCCCAGAAAGAAAAGATGGTATTAACCGTAGAAGAATGTGATTTACCCGTTCCTTTGTTATTGTGTTAAACAGTTCGAACTTAGATCTGTAACACTGGGTGATGCTCATTTTTCACCTTTTCAGTGCATAAACATGTGCAGCGAAAACAGAACATCATCTTCTTTCTTGAAAGGAAAACAAGACATCATTTACTTCAAGTCTCTGACCCGCACAACATTTTCAGGGTAACTGCAAGCACACGTTCGTGATTAGAGACATGAGGTTAATCCACCCGGAGGACACACAGAGCCAAGCTGAGTACCCTCTCATGACGTTCCAGACGCAGAAGCGTTTCCAGAAGTGTTCAGTGTGCCAGATCTACCTTGCAACGAAGATGACGGTTGACGACAAATGGGCTCCGAACAATCCCTGTTATTTCTGCAAGCAATGCTACTACCTCCTCCACTACCGGGAGGACGACTCGCTGTTATACCATCATACTGTGTACGATTACCTCCAGGAGTAAACGGTATCTGTTTTTAGACCAAAAGCCATGAAGCCCCGGCTTTTACTTGCAGGTGTCTTGTACTCCCTCTGTGCACTAATATAAGATGTTGTAGATATTCTTAAAGTAGACTAGATACAAACTAAAAGGAGTGAACCTACACACTAAAACGTCTTACATTTTTGCATGGAGGGAGTATGATTTTTACAAGGCTTAATGTATATCTTGTACAGCTAAAGTCGTTCGAATTTTGAAAGTCGCCGGCTGTATAAAAGAGTTCATGTTCTCCAGATTACGAGTATATTCTCTGCTGTTCACTGATTGCTAGCTGCAAGCGAGTTTGAGCACCCTCTCCAGGTTGGCCACGACGCCGGATATGTGCGGCCTGTCCTCCACCTCCGGAGGGGGAGCGGCCTCTGCCGAGAGTAGTTCTATTGCAGGGGAGCCTGGCCCTGTCTTGCTCACGTTTGCTGAGAGCTGTCGCTGGATGTGGCACATTTGGTCGAGGCGGCGGGTAATGGCGATGTGGCTGATCACGGGGAAGATGATGAGGTAGGCGTCGATCCTTCCCTGGACGTCCCGGAACCTCTCTGCCTGCCTGCCGGCCATGATGAACAGGTAGGCTGCGCTCCTCCCCTGGCAGGACAGCACCAGCCGGTGCGCCTCCCAGAGGGCGTCCTCCAGCCCGGACAGCGGCAGCGCCACCTCTGGGTCCTGCAGCTGCAGGTGCGGCAGAAGGTTGGCGATCATGGAGACACGGTGCGCGAGCCGCTCGCATTTCTTCTTGTTCCTGTGAGCCGTCTCCGCTGCCAGTATGATCATGGAGATGAGTCCGCCGGCGTCCACCCCAACCATCTGCGCCACTGATGCCGCCTGCCCCAACCCGGCCCACACCGCCATGGCAGCTGCTGCCTGGCTAGAAACCTGTCACGTACACAAAATTCAAGAGCCATCAGGAGCAAAGTTGAGAAGATAAGAATTATGCACACTCTGTTTCGCCAAAAAGAATTGTGGGCAGAGCCAGACCTGGCAGGTCCGAGAGCTTTACACAGGCTTGTGCCCCAGCCCGCCCCACGCCGCCATGGCAGCTGCTTAGCAGCTAAACCTGTCGCGCACACAAAAGTCAAGAGCTAGCAGAATCAAAATGAAGAACAGAATTACGCACACATAAGATGAGTCAGACCTGGCGCTCCGACGAGACGGGGACGAAGATACAAGTACCAGGGCTCTAGTTAGCTAGGCTTGTGCCCCAGACCGGCCAACACCGCCATGGCAGGTGGCAGCTGCTTAGCAGCAAGAAAGAAACCTCAAACCTGTCACGTAGAGAAAAGTCAAGAGCGAGTTGGAGAATTAGTGTTCGATGCTCCTACGAGAAGGGGAAGGGGATGCACGTATGAGGGTTTTATAGAGAGAACCGGTCTCCGGGTACAAGTTCCTCTATACGGTCTCCGGGTACAAGTTGCGACTTGTTTTGTCACACATCTCTGACTCCGGTCACCCATCCCACTGCCTTACCACTTGGCCATTCGGCTAACTCCGTTCTCATCTTAATGATGGTTGATGTTTTGGTACGTTGGTCAGACTTAGCACGATGACCTTTAATCTGTCTACTATAACAAGCTTCACCACGACAAGTTTTGTTTGGCTTTGGCGAGGATGGTGGCGCGTCTTTGGTTTGCTCTCTGCTTGTAGTCTTCGTTAGTTAGTCCAAAAAATTATTTATAATGTTTATTAATTTTAGAGCTCTTTATGATACCACTGTTGATGGTTATTATTAAATTGATGGATTTGAAAAATAATCAGATTGTTTACATAGTAGACCATGTTTGTTATTGTTGGCAGGACACTCTGTGAAGATAGTCAATATTGCCAAATACATTTTCTTCCATCCAAACTTATCTTTCTTTTCTGGCTTCCGTTTGTTGGGTTTCAATATCCCTCAAAAGTTATCGAGGGAAACGTTACGGGTCTTGCTTATTTTTTACTGAATGAAAGCCTTTTTAAGCATTAGCCCAAATTTGCGTGAGGGGAAGTTCAGTGAGTAGTTTTGTAAACTAAGGTTGAAACTCTGCAGCAATTTTTTTCTATGAAGAAAAATTGTAGCATCTAATTTATACAATTTCGATCTTTAGTTGAATGTTTTGAAATCGATCTAACCGGCAGTCCTCCTATTCAAAGTGGTCAAAGTTGTTCGTTCGGAGTTTATAGTGAGCCATAATGACGTCAAGCATAAAGCTGAACACATCTATTTTCAAAAAAGCGGTCATTTGGCCTTGCGATAGACAAAGTCTTCATCATCTACCATGAGCAACTTGGGACCGTAATCCTCTGATAAAGGATCATGACCTAACACAACACAGGTGCAAGACAATGCCTTGGAGAAGGAATCACTGCTCACAGTATTTGCTCATACGTATATGCTTGCTAGGTTCAACCAAATGAAAGGTCAATCATGTTTCTATCACCCCTCAAGCTGAGCTTTGAGGCAAAATATTCTTACAAAAAAGGTTGTCAAGCATAAAGCTGAACACATAGAGTTACAAAAAAAAGGCCCACATTTGGCCTTGCGATAGACAAATGGATTGTTTGGTTGGGTTTATTTCTGGCCTTTTGGAGTTTGTCTTATAAGACAAAAAAAAGCATCTAAATAATACAAAGTCCAGAAGCCAAACGTAAGCCTAACCTAACACCCTTAAAGTCTTCATCATCTACCACGAATAGCTCGGTACAACAATCCTTCGATCAAAGCATCATGACTGAACAAAGCCCACGGTTTAAGACAATGCCTTCAAGATGGGACCATTGCTCATATGTCTACGTTGCCAGGTTCAAGAAAAATGTAAGTTCAATCCTCTTGATATGACCCCTCAAGGTGAGCTTCAAGGCAACATCTTCAACAATAAAATGATGCACGCACACTGACGTTATGTTATCCGACAAAAGAGGCTGATCAAGGGGTTTCATCCAAAGAAAGTGCATACTCATCGTTGATCTGTCAATGCCATCGACCTCCGTCTCCACTGATCGGCACCTGCCATGCTAGGCAACTCCTGCCCATCCATCGACCCACTATCGTATCCCTCATCCACTTGTGTCGAGATCATAGGAGAAGCTCGTCGGCCGCAACCTCGACCTAGTTGTTGCCCACCAACCCTGACCTAGGATTTGGTGGCGGCCGTTCATCCAACCTCTTGCTCATACCATGTTCCCACAAAATGGAAATAAATTTTATCTTGATTGCAAAGAAAGTAAAGGCATATACAATGGTTGATATTTGACAATAAATGTTTATCTTAGGCATTGTATGAGAAGAAATAAGAATATGTTAGTACAATGAATTATCTCTTATCATTAGCTCTAATAATTAATGTTTGCTTGCTCCTAAAATTATCTCATGAAATCTGTAACTAAGATAAGGTATCTCCTACAATGGAGAAAACATCTTATGTTTCCAAGTAACATAATCCTTTAGTAGAGAGAAGGCAGCTCTCCTTTTTTTTTTCTTCGTTTTTCTCTCCTCCGGCTCAACAATCATCCTATGCGACATTGTTAAGATAAAATTATTGTGCATGCCTTAAAAAAATGTTGTGATTCGGTTTCTATTTAGGATAGAAAGAAGTTGGCGGAAATTTTTGGAAAAAGCAGCAAAATTTCAAAAATAGATTAAAAACAAAGTACTTCTTGTTATATTGCGCGGGTATTTAGCTAGTAATCTGTAATACTCCTTGTGCTTGTGTATACAAGGCCACCATCTCATTTTCCAGATACCAAGAAAACAAAGTTAACTAATAAATATCATGGTTATTATTGTGAAAACATAATTAAACATTTCGCATGTGGTGTCTCTATCTCTATGGCCGCATGCAACTTTCACATTAATGAGTACCATTGTACAAGTGAATAATCTACTCCCTCCATACCGGTTTACATGGTTATTACGCACTTCGAGAAACAAATTTAACTATAAATTTGGTCAACAAAATATAAGATATATGCCATAAAAATTATACCATTGGATTCATATTCAAAAATGATTTCCAATAATATATTTGTGTGATATATATCTTATATTTTGTTAACCAAATTAGTAGTTAATTTTTTTCTCGAAATGCGTAATAGCCCTGTAAATCGGTATGGAGGGAGTAATTAACTCTTCCTTGGAAAACATAGTGGCCTTGTAGAGATGAAAATTATATTTCTTGTAATGGCCTTGTCTTTAAGAACGAAGGAAGTATCTTTCTTAATTAGATGGTAAAGTCTGATCTGCATCAGATATACCTATTAAGGGCTTGTTTGATTCAAAGGAATGGTGTAGGATTTTTTGTAGGAATTGAAACTATAGGATTTTTTTCCTACAAAGGTCGTTTGATTCATAGTTGCAATCTTTTGAAATTCTTACAAAGGATTTATTTGCACTATGTTTCATAGGAAATTTTTCCTTCACTCCAACCTTTTTCTACAATTTCTTTGGCTTTCATGTCTAATCAAACGCTTTGTAGATTCAAAATTATGTAGTTTTCCAATCCACAGGATTAGAGAAGACATGCCATTCCAATTCTGCGTTTTTCCTATTCCTGCGTTACGAAAATCCTGCGAATCAAACAGGCCCTAAAAGATCTGCAAGAGAACTGTACACCAGAGCTAGCAAGCCTCGAAGGACAAAATAGTAGCATACGGAATCCACAAGGATCCTCAAAAGTTATATATCACCTTGCGCGTTGAAAGTGGAACACGGGGAGGGAGATTAAAGAATGACACCGTTTCCTGTATGCAACCTTTTCTAGAATCTTTAAAATAAATCTAGAATAATTCATGTGTGCAACTCAATCATTGCTATTTGGGGTCTATCTTGTTTAGTGTACTAAGGCGAGGCGCACAAGCTAATTGCTTTCTTCCTGACAAAATGTGAATGCTTTCCATGAGTGTCCAAACTAAAGAAAGAACAAGGGCTTACGTGAGCGTGATGTAACTGGATGCTCGTCAGCTAGCTCCCAAGCCTTTTTGAATCCTAGTAATCACATACGTGCAAATCGTCCACATCTCGACCAGTCGACCACACTCCATACGATACTGAAATCGACATATACACAGGCAAGTCAAGGGGCAGAGCAACCTTTTAGATATCTAAATAGATCAAAGAATACTTTACCACGAATCCATCTGCCTCATTGCCCTCGATCCCATGACTTTGGGTGATCCCTACAATATATAACTGAATCTGGGTTTGTTTATCTAGTCATGATCGTTAACACTGAATAAAAAAATGTCACCACCACTGTGAAAGAAGCGGCACCGTTTGAAAGGAAACCAAGACAAACGCGGCGCGGCTCGGGCTCGGCAAAGTTGTGGTAGGCGGCGTTACGAGGGATGCATACCAGATGCAGTGCAGGCCGTCTCCCCAAACCAGTCAATTTTTGCTTGGCTAAATCACCTGCTTGTATTTAATGATTGCCGGGTTGTTTAGTATACTAGCAAGTGCAGTGCGCTTACTTTGGTATGAATTTTAGGGTCCCCTAGAATGAGAATTAGCTTAATTCACATTCGAATGATACAATACACACAATGAGAAAAATTCAGCTGCAATGTAAACAGAAAATATTCAGTTGCAATCGGAGTGTAACTGAACAAAATCTAGTAGAAAATATAAAAGATTCATCTGCAACGGTTGTGCAGCTGAAAAAACCCAGTTACATCTATACTAATACAGAAAAATATTCATTTACAACTATGACGTGGCTGAAAAATCTCAACGTGCAGCCAGAGAAAATCGTCGCAGCCCAACACAAATAGAATAAATATATGAATCACGAGATAAATTTGCGGCGCTGCACTTGAGCTCTAACTTAATTCTCATTTGAATGAAAATTAACAAAACCATTATTTTTATGAGTAAATTATTACCCCCTTCCAAAATATATGATGTATACTTCTTTACTATTATATTGGAGTGGGTGAGGAAAGTCGAGCGTCGTAGCAACGCACGGGTATTCAACTAGTTTTTACTAATGATTCACTTGTTATGCAGATTGTTAGATACAAAGCAGCATACCATAAGACTTTTTATTCAAATATACACACATCTTACAAGGCGTTTTGGCAACCAGGAGCTAGCATATTCTCAGGGTTTATGAAATGATTTTTATACTGGCTTTGAAATGTCAAAAAAAATTTGAAAAAATTATCATGCAAACATCTCGATGTTCTATGTGCTCACGAAGTCATTTAAAAAACTGATCTTTTTTTTGTTTTGACCGTGAAACCGTAGGGGTAGCCACTACGGTATTTGCATTTTATATATTAACAAAGTGAAATTACATGGAGATACAAAGAGGGAGAGGAGAATCAGGGGGGGGGGGGGGCTAGAAGTGTAGACAAAAGAGAGAACCATTGGTGCGGTGAAACTAGATATAATCCAATCTAAAAGCGGCTGCACTAGGCTAGCCCTGACCCTAAACTGATGAAGCATTAAGTCACTCTGAAACCTGACTCCCCATCTCGCCAAAGAAGGCTCCTGGTTCTTGAAAATGAAATCGTTTCTCTTTTTCCATATATTCCAAACTGTGCATATTTCAATCTCCATGAAGCATGGTTTTGAGAAAATCATCTTTGTAGTGCCAAAGCGATATGAAATGTTCAGAGAGCAATCCCATTACCGTTGTTTCTTTTGTCGTGTGTAAAAGACAAAATTCGGTGCTTAAAAAGTTTTTTCATGAGATATTTCTTTACCTTTTTATGTGGGATACAAAAAGTATCCGTTTTCCGTCTAATTTGGTGTTTGCACATAGAATGTTGCGATGTACACGTGAAAATTTTGTTTATTTTTGTTAAAGATATTTCTTTAGGAGCATATGCACCCAACATCAAAAGTGAATTTATGCACGATAACTTTTTTAATAACTGCAAGTTGTTTGAAGAACATGTCAGTCCAAACCGTAGGCTAAGTTTTATATAAATTTATTAGAAGAAAAAGATCAACAACCACATGTCGAGTTTAACTCTTAACATTTCTGACGAAAGATAGCACATTGCTTTCATTGATTAAGAGAAAATGCTCAAAGGAACCATACAAAGAGTAGCCCAGAAGAAGCTGAATAGAGAGCAGGAACATGGAAAAAAAAAACTACGTACATCTGAAAACAAATGCAAAAATACCCACCGTAGTTGCGGTCCACTTTGCACCCTTATCCTTGCACGGTGAAGCTACAACGCTAAGTTGGTGGAGCTAGACGTTGTGGAAGCAAATATTAACATGGTGGTAGACTAGGCGATACTGCCCAATTATGACGCTCAGGAAGCAATGCTACACTTAGAGCATCTCTAGCACGTGCTGCAAGCGCCCGAATAAAATCAGCGGCGCTGGAGCTTCACGCGCAGAAGTCGTTGTTCTCGTAGTAGTCAACTGTGACGAAGCCACACCACTGCATCTCCGACACTATGGAGGCTTTCCGGGGCTCTTCCATGTTCCACTCCCTCTCGGCCTCGTGCAGGCAGCGTTTCGCTCAGTCTCACACTCTCACACACCGACATGGGGGAGTTAGGTTTGCGCCCGGAGAGGGTACCACGGTGGCGCGCATGCAGGTAGATCGGCGGGTAGACTCCTACTATTTTTTGTTTGAACATCCGGTAGACTCCTACTATGGTTATAAAGAAGGGATTGACTACACAGTGGTCAACCACTATTGGGCCTACCCCGGTGGTCAGTTCGGACAGCCCATTAGGGGCAAAATGCGTTTTTTCTTCTTTCCCAAAAAGGAAATGACGGGACCACACAACCCACGTTAAAACAACGAAGAAAACAACCCACGTTACTTTGTCTCGACGGAAGCAGCTATAGAAAGGTAAACAACGAAGGATCCTACCTAACCAGATCCGGGTTCTTCTTCCTCCCCTGTTTCTCCACCGCCGCCAGCAGCAAGAGGAGGCAGCAGGAAGGGAAGGCAAACCCTAGAACCTCCATGAATTGATCCCCAGATCCTTCAGGAAGTAACACAACAGGAGCTGCTTCATCTGGACGACGCCCAGAGAAGTAAGAAAGGTAAACAAAGACAAAAACATGATTCAAATTCATCCAGTTCCATCCAGTACTACCAGTATTCATCTAGCAGTTCCATCCAGTTGTAGCTGTTCCATCCAGATCCACCACAGCCAAAAAGTTACATACTGGATGGAACTCACATGTTACTCACAGTTCCTGCTGAGTTGTTGTCTGTACCAAAGTCAGTAGAAGTCTTCAGGAAAGTAATTTACTTGACATGCTAGCCTTCAGGAAGTAATCTAGTTGATGGCCTTTGAATTCTGTAGAAGCCATCAGGGAGGTGCAAGCTGAGAACCTGGTTGTGTTGATCTTGTAGACAGCAGGAAGTATTCAACCAGTAAAACAAACATGAATGATATCTTGGAACACTGATGTAGGCATGAATGATATCTGCATGAAAAAAGAAAGAAAATTAGGGTGTAAGAACCATAAAACAGTACTTGTATAAAGCTAACAGTAGCTGATGCTTGTTAATCAAACAATGTGAAGAAGTAATTTGCCCTTTGCTGTTTTGTTTTGATGCCAAACATGGGTGAAGTAACAAAAAAATGTTTTAACTTGTTTCTTCTTTGCAGGCAATGGATTGGTTTAACCTGCATGGTATTGACCTGAACCATCCGCCTGACTATGATGACTTCATTGAACCAGATGGAACTGAAGCACCAGTCCAAGGCGCATCAGTAGATGGTACTGGTGCTAATTCTGGATTCATGTCAGTAGATGATACTACTGATGGTGCTCCGACTGGTCAAACGCTATCTAGTGAAGAAAGTGGAAGTGATGGTGAGGTGCAGCCAACGCCAGAAGGATTTGCACCACGTAAACCATACCTAGGGATGAAATTTGATACGTGGGAGGCTGCTAAAGTGCACTACAACAGGTATGCCGAACATGTTGGTTTCTCTATGAAGATGAGTTCTTCCAGAAATTCAGTATTGGACAAGCGAGAAGGACAAGTACTTGTTTGTGTGCAACAAGTCCGGAACTAATTCGAGAGAAGGAAGAGAGCTGAGGCGAGTGAAGTTGAGGAACAGAGCAATCACGATACGGACTAACTGTCAAGCAAAAATGCGTGTAAAAAGGAAGGGTTCAATATGGGAAGTAACACGAGTTCATTGAAGAGCACACTCATGAAACTATCAAGAAGCTTGGTCTGAAGAAGTATTTACGATCACACAAGAAAATACCAAAAGAAGAAAAGAAGTTCATTGATCTGTTAGACAGTGTGAACCTCTCAGCAGGAATAATAATGGACATCATGTCTGAGCTTTATGGAACAGGAAAAGCAGTTCCTTATGACACGAAGACAATAAGCAACTACATGGCAAGTATAGATGAGAAGCAAAATGTGAAAGACATACCGAGCTTCTTAGTTACTTTGAGGAACCGAAGAAAGAAGATCCAAATTTCTTCTACAAATACAAACTTGATAGTGAGGACAGGGTTGAAAACATATTTTGGGTCGATGGACCCACTAGAGAAGTTTACAAGAATTACAATGACTGCATATCCTTTGACACTAGATACATGACAAACGCTTATAAGATGCCGTGTGCACCCATCATTGGAATTAACAGATATGGGCAGACAATCCAGTTGGGATGTGGCTTCTTGAGGAATGAGAAGATAAGTAACTTTGTCTGGTTGTTTGAGCAGTTCCTTGATGCTATGGATGGTTTACACCCTCTGAATATCATCACTGACCAGGATGCTGCTATTACTACTGCCATCCAGGAAATGTTTCCTAACTCGTGCTATAGGAACTGTCGGTGGCATATAATGCAAAATGCACAAGGATCCCCTCTCGGCCCTTTCATGGCGAAGCATGAGGAACTACGAAGGGAGTTCAATGAAATTGTTGACTACATCCTGACACCTGTCGAGTTTGAGAACCGATGGGGAGAGATGATTGAGAGGCATGGTGTATCGGACAACACAGACCTTGCTTACCTATATGAAATTAGAGCTAAATTTGTCCCAGCTTACTTTATGGATAGGTTCTTCCCTTTCCTACAAACTACTGCTCGCATGATGAAGGATTCAATGCAGTTATGAAGAGATATGTTGACCCAAATGCAAGCCTGCTACGTTTCTTCAAACAATACATGAAGTTACAAGAGAGGATAGATATTACTGAAGATTCACATGAATTTATGGGTGAGGACAAAACTCTAAAAACTTGGTGTGACTTTCCAATGGAGGAGCAAGTACTATCCATATACACACTACCCATATTCAGGCGATTTCAACTTGAGTTGAAGAAATTTACATCCTACAACATACAGCAAATTAATCCTTCATTGTTTGAGGTTTCTCCAATCAGAAATGCAGTGTTTGGTTATGGAGCAAGGAATTACAGGATAACTGCAAATCTGGAGCAAGAAGAATACAGTTGTGAATGCTGCAAATTTACTAGAGATGGGTTGATTTGTTGCCATATAATAAAGGTTATGTCTGCTGTTGGTAAAGTAGAAGTAATGCCAGAACGTTACATTCTACCTAGGTTGTCAATTCCCCCTCCCGACATACGTATTCCTCAGACTGAACCCCAGCAGATGCCAGCGGGCAAATTGTCTAGGAAGGAAATGAGGTTACTTCGCTATGGTAACCTCACTAAAGATTTCGCAAAACTAGCAGTTAATGCATGTGCTTCAGAAAAAACAGATGAAGTGGCTAGGAAACATATGCGTGCAATGGAAGCTGAATTTGCAGCAATGAAGAAACAAGCGGCAGATGCATTGAAGAGAAAAAAGAAGCAGAAGGAAAGCAGTTCCTCCATGTGCAGAA
Source organism: Lolium rigidum (assembly GCF_022539505.1). Taxonomy (NCBI): domain Eukaryota; kingdom Viridiplantae; phylum Streptophyta; class Magnoliopsida; order Poales; family Poaceae; genus Lolium; species Lolium rigidum. Next base: position 45,592,927 of record NC_061513.1, on the reverse strand, counting down.
CATGCTGAAACTACAGAAAATCCTAGCAGCTCAACTGTTGGTGCTGAACATAATATGCATGTAAACAAGAAAGCTAGGGATCCACCTTTGACAGTAACAAAAGGGAGGCCAGAGGAGAAGAGGAAGAAGAGTGGACTACATCTTAAACCTGCAAAACCAACAAAATGTACAATTTGTGGGTCAAGCTTGCATAATCCAAGAGATTGTCCATCTAAGATTGCAATGAAAGAGAAGACACCAATTATTCAGCTTTTCCAATGATGAGGAAGTAAAAAATTGTGTCAGCACATGAGAAGTAGAAACAAAAGTTGGACGAGAAAAATTTCTTGTACTTGCTTGAGCCATATGGATCGAAGATGCGGGGTGTTTAGATTAGTGGTGTTTACTTGTGTTTCATTTTCTAGTATTGAGTTTACTGAAAACTACTTTGTGTTTCCCAAGTGAAAGATATATATGTTGATTTGCAATGTATGACCAGAAGCATAACACTCGGTGAACCGTGTTGTCTTGCATAAATAGTTACATGAATTACCATTTTGTAAAACTTGTCATTTTTTGGCTTTGAACTTGTTTCGCCATGAAATCTTGTTCTCCCACCAGTCAAGCCACTTGAAGCTGTATAGCATCCTGTATAGTGGCATTTCCTTTTGGTCGAAATGACCCAACTTTCTTCCATCCCATAACTCAATGCATTTCAACATTGAGTATCCACAATCACAACTAATGTGTGTTACAACAACACGGAAATGCAAAAACAGTGTTAGTTTTTGAAGTTTTGCTAGAATGCAAATGTCTGAAAAAATGTAGACAAAAAAGAGAGAAAATATGGGGTAACTTACGTTGTAAGTTGTTTAGGAGATGGGATGTAAATCGTTTCGTAGTTTTGAATTGATACATTTGACTGCTTGTAGTTTCGGCCCAGAGAGTCTTAACAGAATCAATTATGATTGCACTATCTTTGTTGAGCTTCTTGTCCCCAAGATTCCTCAAGGAATCAAAAATTTCAAACCTCTCAGCCTTGAGATTGAGGTTGATTAGGTAGTAGTGTCCACAAAAGTACTTTGGATCATCGATAGTAGATAAGTTCTGTAGTACAGGAAACATGACCTGCATATGTAACTCTGTCAACACAGTTGGAAGTTAAAAAGCAAACAGCTATGTGGAGGGAAAAAAAGTAGTTTATGTAACCTGCTCTTTGTGGTCAAGACGGTTATTCTCTGTGAATGAAAACACCCTCTTAATGTCCTTGCCGGTGAAGGCATGGTCTCGCAATTTGTTCTAGTCAGCAAGAATAGCAAGAAAATAGATCAGGATTTGAAGTAGCCTAAAATGATATTATTATGATCTTTTAAAAAAGGTTAACATGTTATCATGTACATAATAAAATTCAACAGAGTTACTTCTCAAAATTTAAAACAGATGTGTAACTGTGAAAAACATATGTATACAGGTTAGTTACATTTAACAGAGTCACTTCTCAAAATTTAACAGAGTTACATTTGATGAGAAGTATACAGGTTCGCTACAGACAAAACCTAGTTACAAATGGCTTTGAGTTACTAAACATGGATATTAAAAAGGTGAGGGGGTTCTTATATGTAACACTTACAGCTATGATGAGAGGCATCACACATTTTTTCTGTGGTTCCAATTCTTTAGAGAGAACATGTAATCCAACCTCCATAGTCGAATTACTTATCCAACCTTCAGGTTGGACTGAATCAGCAAAATCTGGGACATGAACAAAATATGTTCCATAATCAACTATCAGGTGACCCTTCAGATGTGTCTTCTGTTTCGATCCATGCATACATATTCGGTTGTACATGTCAATTGATTCCTTTGTAATAGTTTCTTCAGTTTTTTGCCCTGCTGAACATATGGAGATAAGCTGCGTCTTTGCTGGCTTTATTACTCTTTTCTTGTGAGCCTGAGGAATAGGAGTTTTACTGGATGTTCCCTCCGAAGTTACATGTTCAGAAGTTACTTTCTGCTTTGCAGTGTCCTCAAGTGAAGTAACATTCAAAGTGCAGCTGCTTGTTGGGAAATACTTTTCACCCACCATGGCTGCAAGCATTTCATAATCTTCGATCTGGTCCATAGAACTCATCCTCATTGCTTGAAGTAATCACAGGAAGCCCGGTGACAACCTCTTCTTTACCTTTATCATTTTCTTTGTTTGGACTATCAAACCCCGGATCAAATGATCCTCGCTTCCCCGGGCAGCCATAAACTTTGTCCGTCCTTGTATGCGGTGATGCGTAAATCAAGCTTCTTTGTTGTCGTGTCATCGAGTAGGCCGAATGTTTTCTTCCCTTGTATGCTAGTCGCCACTTCAAACTTTCCATGGCTACCAGGAGTTGTAGTGTCGTTGTTGTTATTTCCAGTGTGAGGACTATATCTTCCTTCTTCTACATTGGTGTTTTCTCTGGAAATAAACATTGGGTTCAGACACGACTTTGATCTCAGTAGCTGGAATGACATCGGTATTGGTAGAACTTGCTGCCTTCAATGGAGACATTGATCCGGTTACAGGCCTCCTAGCAATGGTGGTTGGGCTTCCCTTCGAGAATAGGTGTAATCAAAGGTAATGTTGTAGTTTCATTTTCTTGGGCAGTATGCAAGTCCTTGATAGGATGAACAGGTGGTATGCACTGTTGATTAAGATTGACCACTGCGTCGGCTGCCCAAGACACTGATTTCTTTGTAAGAGATGCCTCTTCAGGATGAACAGCAGATGCAACAGATCCTTCGAGAGGGGCATCAGTCAACTTGGCGTGAATGGTTCTCGCATCAGACATGTCTATAGCTGGACAGTAAGTTGTTACTTTCACGATGGCATGCACGGATGACCGATCCTCGGTTTGCTTCAAGCATCCTCTTCCTGGTAATGCAAGTGTTCGTGACTCAGTTGTAGTTGGATGTGCACTCACTTCACATCCAATAAGATCATTACTTGACTGTGAATCAGAAGCATACAATCTCAAGTTTTCCAGAGCAGATATGGCAACCTTTTCTTCCACTTGCAAAGTCCCTCTGGTTTCCTGAGGAAGAATCACATATCTTGCCGCCTTGTTAGACGGTTCTGCATCGGAGTTCACATCGGCAGACTTCCTCTTCTTGTTTCCATTGGGTTCGCTTGGCCTTGGCATCTTCGTAGTTGTGACATTAGTTGCACCAACGGTGTCTTGATGCTTGTTGTGGAACACAAACTACTTCGGTGCTATCATCCGTTCGAGTACTTGCATCGGAGTTCACATTGGCAGCCTTGATCTTCTTCTTTTGTTTGAGTTTGCTTGGCCTTGGCAGCTTACAAGTTGCGTCATTCATCGTTCGAGCTATGTTGTCATCCAGTAGTTGTGGTGCAGGCAAAACCACTTCTGATGCTTTTGTCAGTTCTTTGAGTACATGTGACTGAACCACCTTGCAAGGTAACTCATCATTTCTTCCTAAGTCATCTGATTGATGCTTCTGCTGCACAACTTGATTGCAATTCTTCCTCTTCCTGGGAACACAGACAAAATCATCATAATCACTGCCATATGCATTCTCCTTGCTTCCTTCGCCTTCACTTTCGCTTTCAAACCCAGACAAGTTGACTTGGTAATCGGAATCCGAACCATCAGTTTCCTCTCCCGAAAATTGCTTGTCGAGTCTTGTTCTCAGTTGGACCTCTTGAAGATGGTGTAGATCTGGTTGAAGATTTCTTCGTTTTTTAGCGAGTATTAATGGTTGAAACTTTCATCGAGAACTTTGCAATTGCTACATCAATTTCGCTATACATCTCTTGTGCAGCTTCCCTATACCTTGAGATTTCCTATTTTCAGAAGACAATATACATAGTTAGAATACAAGGATGTAGGGAAACATGGTAAGAAACAGTTTAAAAAGATGGAAAAATGCTTGTGATGTGGTTGAGCTTACTTCTTCTCCGCAATCTGAGGGCGCATTTGCCTTAACGAAGTTCTCAATCATAATGGGTGTGCTTAGCATCAACACACCAGTGGTTCTGAAACATTTCTTCAGCCGAGGAAGGAAACATGGAAAATTAGTTAAAAATGAACAGGATAAAAAAAGAAGTAAAAATGCATGAAATCTTCGAAGTAACTTACAGGTAATCTTCCAAAAGACCCGTCATCATTCAAGTCTTGTTCGATAGCTTGAGTTGCCGATTTTTTATCCCAGGCACATATTCTTGGACCATCCTGACTGACATTGACATCTTCGAGTATCCGGTGAGTCAATGTAAAGAATGCGCATGTCAAAAAGAAGCAGATGAAAAAATAGAAAGAGATGTAACATATAATACAAGTTGATAGTACAGAAGTTAAATATGCTCACCTCCAAAAATGCCATGCAAGCTTTGAATGGATTTTTAACTCCCTTTGCCTTCGCTGTCTCAATGAGGACAGTGATCACAAATCGACACCAGTTGAGGTCTTTTATCTTTGATGGATCCATTATAGGCTGGATAGCACTTGGGACAAACTCTAATACCGAGTAGTTGGAGCTAGCACGAAGCGGACAACATACATCACCCATGTCATAAAGTACAAATCATCGCCTTTTACCATCGCCTTCAGCTTAGTCTCGACATCTATCAACTTTGGTTGCTTGCCATTGCCGAAACCAAGGGTATTCATAACAAATGAAGTAGCTTCGGAATCCACTGTGTATAGAGCAGGATATTTTCCCAATGGTAAACCAAGAACGTTTTTGACAACTTCATCTGTTATTGGAATGCTTCCTCTGCCAGGAAAATCAAGAGAGCATGACTCATGGTTGAAGCTGCCCATCAAGTAGTTGGAGAGATCTGGGTGCAACTTTGAACATTTTATGCCCAGGAAACTGCCAAACCCATTGTCTGAAATAAATTGACGATGACTTGCATTTTGACTCTTGTATAGTTTAACAACTTTCATTGGGGATGCTCGTTAAAAAACGATTGCTTGCATAAAGCACCAGACATGTCAAATACCAAGTACATACAAAAACAAGCTCTGCAGACAGGAAGAAAGTTACATCAAACCAAGCATGTTTACCTTTTTTTTCCTTTTTCCTGGAAGTTGTTTTTCAACATCTTTGGGTACACTATGAATCTCCGAAGGTAATTGTTTTTCAACATCCGGAACATCTCCGGAGTCCTCTTTTTTGTGCTTGTACTGCAACCTTTTCCTTAGATTCTTAAATTTTGGGTGACCAGACCTTGGTGTTTTAACATTCTTCTGCATGACATGAACATATTTTGGATTACTGGATGAAAACCTTAAACACAAAATAGTACCTAATAAAAAAAAGCACAAGAATAACTAAACTTATAGAAGGCGTCATAATGATCCCGATTGTTAGCACAGTAATGGAGCGAAAATAAGCAACTACCTGACAAAAGGCAAAGTAACATTCAGCAAAAATAACATTCATGTAGTGAATCTGTAACAAAGAAAAGTAAGTTCAACTGAATTATCAAAATTCTCAAATCAAATTCAGTTTACTTTTCATGCAACTTCATAAAACACACGAGTTACTTCAAAAAAAGGAGTAGGCAACATAGTTACTTCGGACAAAAATCCTAACAACACCACCCGATGCTTGAATCTACAAAAGTAACTTATAATGTTATGTACATGTACTTGAAACACACATGCCGAAGCACAAATAACAATGAAAAACATTGAGTTACTTGCCGAAGCACAAATAACAATGAGTTACTTCTACAATCAAAACATCTTTATGTTACTTGTAACAATTAAAAAACAGATTAGTTACTTCTAACTAAGTTTACAAAAGCATGTATACAACATAAGTTAACCCTGCAGCGACACCAAATACTTCTTCATTGCATAATTACTTCTACATTTTCATAGTTCAAGTCAGATGGATTACTAAACATTGCTGAGGACAATGCGGCGGGTTAAAACATGGATGCTGAAAACACACCAAAACTTGAACTCAACCATGGATTACCTTGTGAACCTGAACACACTTCCTGGACGAACTTGGAAGGAAGTCAAATCATAGGTTGGAGGTGAACTTGAGGTGAACTTGACGCCCACGAGGACTGCAGTGCGAGCTTGATCGAAGATGAAATCCCTACAAAAACGATGAAGATGGCCAGGGTCACAAATTCGTGAACACAAAAGCGAGAGGGGTCGTCCCGGATGAACATAGGTTGCGCCTCACCAATCTACGCCCGAAAATACGAGCGAATCATGGCCGGCGACGACTACTTGCGGTTCGAGAAATGAAATCAAGTGGAGAATATGGCGGGAAATGGCAAATCGAAACTCACCCGCTTCGATACGGAGGGTCGAAGTTGCGGGAGGAACCTCCGCCTCTTCACGCTTCACCGGAACCCGCAGCGAAATCGTCGCCGGCGACGAGTTTGGTGCGAGGAAGACGGCCACGAAATTCCTCACCCTTCAAGCCACCGGAACTACCAAATCCACCCAACCCCGCTTCGATACGTAGATTCGGAGATGCAGAGAACCACCTCTTAGCCGGAAACCACAGCGAATCGCCCGCCGGCGACGAGGTTGGTGCGAGGAAGGCGGCCACGAAATTCCTCTCCCTTCAAGCCGCCGGACCTACCAAATCCACCCACCCCCTCTTCGATACGTCGATTGGAGATGTAGAGACCACCTCTCAGCCGGAAAACCGAGCGAATCGGCCGCCGGCGACGAGGTTACTGCGAGCAGCTCAGGGGAGCGAATGGGGATTTGGTTTCTCTCTCTCCGGGCGAGCAAATTCGAATCGACGCGTGTGCCGCAAACGACGCGCGTCCGTCTCCGTGGCCGTGGGTCCCCACCACGTGAGCAGGAGGAAGATGGAAACAGACGCGAGCCGTCCGATCGGAATCGCGCGGCCGCGGCGCGTGAGCACGCTGTAAGTCACACAGTGGTCAGCCAAGAGTTAGATTTTGCGTATAAAGAAACCTTACTCTGAATTTAAAACCTTGCATAGTAAGCAAGGAAAATTAGGCTTTTGTTGGGCAATTCCAATTGCCAAGTGGCGTAGCAACATGGGCCACATCCCACAGGACGGAACGAGAGGCCGTGGCGCGCCGTGGCCTTATCCGCACCGCACCACAGACCGCGCGCGCCCTTTCACGTCCCGCCACGCCGAGCGCGCCATGGGCCACCAATGGCCACCACCGCCGCCCTCTCCTGCTCCTGCTCCCCGTCTCCCTCGCCTTCCTCCACGCTGCTCCGGCGAACAGTTTCTCCCTTCCACCGCACACCCGATGCCCGCGCTCGCCGCCTCCGCCTCGCCCCCTTGCACGGTACGTACTCTCGCACGCGTAATCATGTAATATGTGTATGCTCTCGCTTCTGACGATGTGTGGGTTCGTGCTCAGTCGTGGATGACTCCAAGGAGGTGGAGACGGCGGTCGCCGGCGCCGGCAGCGAGAGGTCGGAGACGGACAAGCTGGTCGACGGGATGGACTTCGGGGAGCTCTGCAACGACTTCGAGTGCATAAGCAGCCCGTACGTAGAGTCCACGGCGAGGCAGATCGCGCGGGACATCCTGGAGATCCGCGAGGACAACCGCGCTCTGGCTTGCTACGCGGTCGCCGTCAAATACAAGGTGCGTGCAGCTCCTTATCAGTTCATCTTGTCTGATCCACAATCACGAGACTGTATAAACAGCTGCCTGCCCATAAGTTTATAACATAGCAAACCAGAATAGTGATACTCCATACTTATCTTGACCTCCATGGAAAGCATGGACGGTAGTTATCTTGGGCTCTTGGCCATGCCTCAGTTTTCAGTCATTGAGATGTATCTCCACTCCTCCGAATCGACTCCAATACATGAGCTACTTGCAAGGTTCAGGTTACACGTGCATCATATCATCAGAGTGACAACATTGGTCTTCTTTCAGGATCCCCTCCGAACATTTGTTGGGCGTGAGAAGTACAAGAGGCCATTGTGGATTACAGAGGCTCTGGAAAATCCTACGGTGGTAAGCATTGATCGAACTTCATGCAGTTGCTTATTTCAATCATGTTCAGTGGTGCACACGCAACAATTTCCCTTTTTCCTACGTCGAACACAAAGCTTTGATCCACACTACGCAGAACTTCAGTCACATATACATTGCATCCTCTAAACAAAAAATTGCTTATTTTGGTACCTGCTTCTAGCAAGATGCTATCTAATCAACACTCTCGTGACTGCGTCAGACAGTCCAGGAAATGTCAATGCAATCCACAAATGCACTGACCATCAAATGGACACTGAGAGGGAAACCCAAGAACCCGTTCTTCTCAGCGGTTGGAGGGGAGTTGATCGTTCGTGTCAACTCTCAGTTCGTCCTGAACCAGATCAGCGGCCAAGTGCTCGAACACGTCGAGTCATGGGACCTCTCTGGTTCATCCGCTCCTGCCCAGGCCTACTTCTGGTTCTCCAGGAGGGTTTACTCCACTGTCGAGGGCGGTAAGGATAGCATCGAAGCTGCTAAGGGCTTGGCGTCTCGGCTGTCGCAGAACAAAGATGAGAATCTGGAGGTTTATCCGGACCCATCTGGAGATCCCACGAAGGTACATGAATCATTCATAAACTGCATGGTCCTTACACCAGTTTGGTTATAGCAGTTTCTGACAGAATTTTTCTTCTTGTGCTCATGGACGATACAGTTCTTCACAAGGCCGGATGATTTGAACCAAGACGTGTACCAGATTGGGCTCTTCCTGGCCGTCCTCTACTTCATCGTGCAGTTCCTGAAACAAACTATCTGATTGTGTTGTACTAGCTGCAACTCAAATCTGAAACCCTTCTCTAGTTCTCTTGATGAGTTTTCCAGAACGAGCTTGTGTGTATACATACCCATGTATCTATGTCTAACGAAAATGATATCACACTACAGGTGATTCAGTAACATGTGACAGAAAGCCATGAGTTCTGAGACTAACCACTTGATTGTCATTATGTGCATATATGTTTGTCACCAATCACTTTATGTTGTCACTTGTTTGTTAATTGTGAGTAGTAGTCGATCTTGTGCGAGAGAAAAACTAGGCATCCTTGTCAATATGCTCCATGCAAACTTTTTTTTTTTGAACAACTCAATGCAAACTTGGAAAGAACCAAAAAGTCATCGAACATGCAAATATTGAAGTTTCCACCTTATATTCATTTCATATGTATGTAAAAAACCAAAATCAGCAATGAATAGTAGTGTTTATTATTTGCTACTACTTCTTATGGCACAATTTGGTTTTTTCATAACTCCTAAATGATTTTGAGCTTGAATATGAGATTTCAGGTGACTCCACCTCTCCAACATACCGTATCTTTCTAACATGATTTATCTGTGGTTTTCACCGGTTTGTACAGAAAGTTGTTTCCACCACGTATTTTCTCAATAACATGGGAATTCCTGTCTTCTCGGTACTCCCGATGGCGATCAAGCAAAGCTTCAGGTCCATGGATCCCTTAGGTCCCGTCACGCTTGAACGCAGGAATTTCCCCTGATGGTGCCCTGGAGCTACAACAGGCTCGAGGCTAGAAAGAGCACGCAGTTGCTGCCGCAGCTCCATGCCTCCATCTATCAGCCAGTTGTTGCTGCACTGCTGCTACCGTCGACGATGGCTCCGTGTTTTTCCACCTCTGCGTCGGGGTCGTTGCAAGATCCTCTCTGGCGTTTTCCGCAATAATATCTCCGCCTTTTTCCATTTCTTCTCCAAAACCCAACCACAAGTATTTTTCAGTCTAGATGCAGTGCAAGTGCAAACCGTAGTTTGGGTTGTTGCCGGCAAGACACATGTAGATTCGCCCAGCAGAGTGGTGATGATACTGTGACAACGTAGTACTACCGCTGGCTTGTTAATTTGCTACAGAAGTCGGTGATTTCATCACTGAATTCTTCTCCCCTGATACCAAATATTTTGGAGATGTTTGTTGTTTGTTCACTGAAGGGTGCAGGTTGTCCATAAGAAGAACAGTGATTCAACTCTGAAATGCAGGACACTGCATAACTAAGCAGTACATAAAACTGAAAAGATGCAGTTGTTTTATTTATTTCAGTAAAAATGGAAGGAAAAGCATCTATGATTTTGATTCCGTGTTATATTCGCCCTGATACCTAAGTCATCGACTAGTAACAGTACAAGTGCACAGATACAAGACACATGTGGTCAGTGACGACCTGTGGGCTCCTACGGCGTAGCACACCAGTCACCGGCGCAAGCGTAGTATACAGTTGTCACACAAGAATTGTCCATGGAAGCAGAGAACTGAGCAGGGAACCACACGATCAGATCTTCGTTTTACCCAAAGTGCCCTCAGCACTGAGAAATACAGGATCCAGCGCCACCACAAAAGCGCAGGAATTCCCGAGGGCGGCCATGTCATTTCTCAGAAGAAACCATCTCTAATCGATGGAGGATAAATACTACCAAGAAGCCCGGATTTCCCTTCAAGCTCACCCACTCATCTGCTGCCGCTGCTGCTGAAAACATCACTCTGTACCACCAACTCACACCACCAGTTAGGGCGTTACCTTCCAAAACTCCACCATCCAATGGCGTTACGCCTCTCCGTCTCCTCGCCTCAGAGGTCGGCCTCCTCGCCGGCCATCTCCTCATGCCGTCCCGCCGCCTGCGGCCGCTTCCTGGCATGTGCGGCAGCTTCCCAGAAGCGGAGCCTGATGGTGGTGTCTGGCTCTGACGCAAGGGGAGTATCTCCGGTGAAGTCAGGCGGCTTGGAGACAACAGCGACGACGGGAGCCGACGAGGTGGAAACGGCCACTGCTGGAGCTGATGTGGTGGCAGTGACCGGACAGGTCACGGATGTGTGCAAGGACACCTTCTGGCCAATTGTCAAAGCAGCAGGGCCGAAGCTCGTCGTCCTGGACATGTACACCCAATGGTACTGTATACACTCCATTGGTTTCTTCATTTCAGCTAGTCTTCATTGATGAAATACAGTGATGTAACGACCTCCTTGTTTGCAGGTGCGGCCCTTGCAAAATCATGGCACCGAAGTTCCAGGAGATGTCCGAGAACGACCATGACGTCGTCTTCCTAAAGCTCGATTGCAATCAAGACAACAGGGTATGTTAGAAACTGGAACCATATTGCTGTGTCTTGTATATCTCGTATTTTGTTTGGACAGCTCTTGGTAAGATTCTTGGTGCTTGTTACTTGCAGCCTCTTGCAAAGGAGCTTGGCATAAGGGTTGTACCAACATTCAAGATTTTCAAGGATGGGAAGGTGGCCAAGGAGGTCACCGGTGCGAAGATTGATGAGTTAAAACGTGCGATTGAGGAAGTGAAGTCAAGCTGAGGAATACCCTGGAAAAAATGCAGCAATTAGCATGCTATCATTAGTGTACAATATGGAATGAACACCCTTTGTGGAAGTGGATAACCACCACGGAGAAAAACAGTTATTATAGTTCTTCTGCAGTTCTGCTTAAGATGATTTTTACCTATCATTCTGGACAATATACACTCATCTGTGTGGAGTGCATGATGTAAATAATCATTTCAATCTTCATGAGAAAATTGTTGCTTTCTGATCTCACTAATTTGCAACGGACCTGGTGTTGCACACTGAGCATATTAAAAAATCTCTAGCAGAATCCTTATAGTTGTAAGCACTACAATGTGGAGTTCAAACTGCTATAATTACTTCCATCCATACATTAAATTTAAATATCTTGTTCAAACACTCTGTCTAAGACCCATAGCTCAAATTGTAGGATTAGTTATGCTCAGCAACATCAACCCGTTGTAGATGACAAACTTACAATGGAAAAACGACTCCATAAAATCAAACTAATTTCTCACTGTGATTCCCATAGATAACATGAGCTGTGAAAAAGCAAAGGTACCTTGATAGCATTATGATCCGTAGCTGCCCTCCTGACACTTCAATTAGCTCTATTTGATGCCTGGATACTTGCACTGTCTTACAAGAATTTACATATAACAAAGAGAGATGTTTCTGGAGCTTTTCAGCTCCTCACAGACATCTTGCTACACTCCTTGTGTTAATCCTCAACCCAACTAGACCCTGGCTGTTTGAACTGTAATTTTGTTTTCATCAGTGACCTAACACTTTCTGCCTCCCCCCATTGTTCTTTCCCAGCATATATGCTTGACAGCAGTACATAGTTCCCAGTGTTTCGAGGTTCCAACTCCAAAAGCTGATTTGCAACAACTTCTGCAATCTCAGCATTGTCGTGAGTCTTGCATGCACTCAGCACGCCAAGAGCTCCTGGATGGGGCCCAATTGGCATAGTTTGAATCATCTCAAAAGCCTCATCAAGCCTCCCTGCAGAGCCAAGCATGTCTATAAGACATGCATAGTGATCAGCCTGATGGTTCATCCCATAATACTACACCGTTGCTTCCCAATAGTCTAAATCTAAATCAACAAGCCCCGCATGGCTGCAAGTAGTAAGCACAAAAGGTGAACTTAAAAAACTAGGTAAAAAATGCAGCAATTCGCATGCTATTATTAGTGTACACAATGGGATGAACAACCCTTTGTGGAAGTGGATAACCACCATGGAGAAAAACAGTTATTAAAGTTCCTCTTCTTATAAAGTCTTTTATTAATCATTCAGTACAATACACGCAACCATGTGGAGTTGCATGATGTAAATAATCATTTCAATTTTCAAGAAAATATTGTTGCTCTCCGATGTCACTAATCTGCAACTGACCTGGTGTTGCACACTTAGCATGTTAACAAAATCTCTAGCTTAATACTTGTAGTGTAAGCACTAGTAGTAACATGTGGAGTTCAGAGGAACTCTAATCTAGCAGATTCTCTAAAAATTCATACTCTAAAATGGTTTTAGAGGATCCTTTCAAATCATTTTAGAAACTATGGGTGTTCTCCCAGATCAGATCCTCTTAAATCTATCCCCTAAATATCTTTTGTCCTCTGAGACCCATTTGCCAGTGGGTTATTATTATTTTTTCATTTGCTTTTTTCTTTCTTTCTTTTCTCTGGCCGTTCCCAATCTTCTTCAAGCTGACCTCAACTCAGTTTCTTCAAGATGTGGCGTGCGCCGTCTAAGAACCGCCTTGCCGGATGCTGATGCAGCAGCCCTCGAGCAGGGGCTGGCGATTTCGTGTGTGCGCAGTCCATCTGAGTGCAGCTTTTGTTTAGCTCTGCCATGCCTCGGCAGCACGGTGCGCCACCTCCTCCAGGCATACACCCGGATGCTTCAACAAGGTCTCTCCGGCACAGTGACCCTCTCAGGCATGGCACCTCTACCCACTGTCGCGAGATCCTGGGGATTCGGGGGTGTATTCCCAGTGGGGCGGCATGGTTCCTTGTAGTGGCGCACGGGAGGGTGTCGGAGGGCGGACAACTGGACAGAGACGGGGCTGCGCAACGGGGTCGGAGGCATGGCATGAAATTTCCATCCCGCGCAGCAGTTGGAGGGGTAGAGGATACTCTATATGTTGCTTGTTGTCCTCTATATTTATTATTTAAGGCCAAAGGGGAGCCTTTAGAGGTTCCTTTTTTTAAAAAATGGAAAGGGGTGTTTTAGAGGATCTGCTAGAGTTGCTCTCGAACTACTTAAGTTACTTCTGTTCTCATGTTCTGTGAACCATACATTAAATCCTAATATCCTGCTCAAACACGTGCCTAAGATGCAGAGCTCAAGGTGCAGTACTAGTTATGCTCTGCTATATCAATTGTTTGTAGATGACAAGTTTACTACGAAAAAGTGACTCGATGAATACCTATGCAAACCAAACTAATTATTTCTGATTGTAGTCAAATCAGATCAAACTAATTTATCACGTTGATTCCATAGATAACATGAGATGTGAAGAAACAAAGGTACCTTGGTAGCATTATGATCCTTAGCAGCACTCCTGACAGTTCAATTGCATGTGTATCTTGCAGTATCTCACCAGAATTCACATATCACAAAGAAAGATGGCTTTGGTGTTTTTCAGGTCCTCGGGGACATCCTGCCACACTCCTGTTGATCTAAACCCAACTAGACCCTGGCTGTTTGAAGGGCAATTTCGTTTTCATCAGCGACCTAACTCTTTCTGCCTCCTCCCATTGTTCTTTCCCAGCATATATGCTTGACAACATTATATAGTTGCCAGTATTTCGAGGTTCCAACTCAAAAAGCTTAGTTGCAACAACTTCTGCAATTTCAACATTGTCATGCGTCTTGCACGCACTCAGCAGGGCTCCAAGAGCACCTGGATGGGGCCCCATTGGCATTGTTTGGATCATCTCAAAAGCCTCCTGAAGCCTCCCAGCACGACCAAGCATGTCTACTACACAGGCATAGTGATCTGCCCGGCGGTTAATCCCATAATCCTGCACCATTGCTTCCCAATAGTCCAAACCCAAATCAACAAGCCCTGCATGGCTGCACGCAGTAAGCACACCGACAAAAGTGATCGGATCAGGTCTCACTGCCTGAGCCTGCATCCTTTCAAACACTTGAAGTGCCAGCTTCGCATGCCCATGAGTCGCCAGCCCACTAATAAGTGCGGTGTATGGGTATGCATCCGGCTGTTCAATCTCCCTAAAAGCATTGAGAGCTTGCTCAACATTCCCACACTTGGCATGCATATCTACCAGTGCCGTGAGCACCTTCTCATTCCTTTCAATCCTCCTATTGTCAACAATAGCTCCAATCTGCCCAGCTAATTCCATGCTGCCTATCTGCGAAGCGGCCGAGATAACTCCGACCATGGTGGCTGCATCTGGCTCAATCCCTGCAACCTCCAGTTTCCTAAACAACGCAAGTGAATCCTTAGGCCGACCATTTTGAGCGTACCCATTTATCATCGCCGTCCATGTCACAAGATCTTTCTTAGGCATTCTGTCAAACAGCTCTCGCGCGCTCGGCATGGACCCGTGCTTGCAGTACCCTACAATCAACACCGACCACGACGCCAAATCCCTGGCAGGCATTTCATCAAACACGCGGCGAGCAGAAGCGAAGTCACCGGCATTGACGTACACGACCACCATGGCGTTCCATGAGACCTGGGTTCTGGATGGCATGGAGGTGAAGAGGGACTCGGCGGCGGGCACAGCAGCGAAGCGGGCGTGGGTGCAGAGTAAGGAATTGAACGAGACGGCGTCAGGGGATGGGATGCTGGCCAGCGCGGCGTGCGCGGCCGGGAGGTCGTTGCACTTGGCGTAGAGGTCGACGATGGCGTTGGCGACGGGGAGGCAGGAGGGGGCGAGCGCGAGGCGGAGCGCGACGGCGTGCAGGGACGCGCCGAGACGGAGGAGGCCGAGGGACGCGGCGGCGTTGAGCGAGAAGGGGAGGGTGTAGTGGTCCGGGGAGACGGGCAGGCGCGGCATGAGGAGGAGCAGGCGCAGCGCGGCGAGGGGGCGCGGTTTGGACAGGCGGCGGATGGCGCGGTTCAGGGCCGCGCGGATCACGGGGGGCGGTGTGTCGCCGTGCGCGCGGATGAGGTGCCCGTGGACGGCGGCCGCCGGCGGGGGCGGGTGGTCGGAGGCGAGGACGCGCGAGAGGTGGTCGAGGCGTGGGTTGGCGTTGGGTTGGGCCGCCATGGGGAACTGGCAAGGAGCAGAGAGACAGAAAACTAACGAACTGTTGCACTACAAGTTTCGTGGAGCTGTTTTTTTAATGGTGTTTTATGGAGCAGAGAGACAGAAAACTTGGATATTGGGCGGAGTTTGACGGTCTAATACATGAGTTGATTTGTTCGAACAAAGTGGGTTCGGTGCTTGATACTTTACTCAGTTCCTTTAAGGCTTTAACCAATGCTTGAAGAAAAATCAAGATGTAAAAGATAAGGATAGAGATGTTGATTTTTAGAGGATATTGATGTCATTTTAGCTTAAAAGAGAGTCCTTGTCTTTATCTTTTCCATTTGAATATATTTAATTATTAATGAATAAAGTAAGGTTGTTTATGAAAACAATATATGCTTTCTGAACAAAAATTCCATTTTGCCTGGTTGTTGCCAATAAACGATGAACTCTTTCCCTCTCCCCTATAGATTTTGTGTTCTCACTCTAGTTAGGCCCTCTCGTTTTGTGACCTATGCACCACTAGGAGGCGGGAACATGTTGGACTAGGTCGTAGTTATGTACTCCTTTAGGGTCTTATGTGTAAAAGGGTAGAGAGGAATCAAGAAGTAGATAGAAACTCCAGAACTCATCCTCTTATCCCCATTGTATTGTACTGTACTTGTATCCTAGAACTAACATTGAGTAAATCAAGTAGAGTTTCCAACGATTGCTTCATGGTATCAAAGCGGGACGGAGCTGTTCCCTTGCGATTTTGAGCGGACTCGAGGTCTTCGGCAAGAAATCAGGTTGATGCGTTGTTGCTACGGCTGCACATTCGGTTAATATGGTTAGTTTGGTTCGGTTAATACGGTTATTTGGTTAGCATAATTTTAATACTTCGGTAAATACGATTTTGTATGAAAATACGGTTAGATTTCGGTAATAACAATACAATTTCGGTAATAACCAAATTAACCAAAGTTGACGTGAATTTTTGAGTAACATCTATTCTTTATGGACAAATATTTGGTTTTGTATTTTTTTAAGACTAAACCAATTGTGTTATAGGAGAAATAAATAATAATAATGCGGCCAAAATAAAAATATTATAGCAGTATTAGGGACTTAAACTCACGACCTATCGCAAATATATCTGCACTCAGCAAATACATACTATCACACTGGAGTATTTTATGCAGCGCAGGCTAAATTTATATAGAAGGTTATCGTGAATTTGGGATGGGCCTAAAAAGGAAAATTCTTTGTTGTGCCAGGCCATTTGGTTTTCTTCGGTAAACCTAGTTTTTGGGATTTTAACCGAATAAACTGAAGTGTATATGGTTAGCACTTTTGCTAACTAAAGTGTATATGTTTTTTTTCCTCAAAAAACTGAAAACTAACCATAAAACCATAAAAACTGAAATTCTGTTGCAATTAATTTTTTCGGTTCGGTTTTTTTCAATCCGGATATGTGCAGTCGGAGCTGCTGCTGAACGTGATGTGCCGCCTGCGTGCACCGGGCGCCGGTGGATTGGCCGCGGAGCTGCTCCAAGTTGAACTGCCCTCTGCCATCCCCCCTAGCTTTCACAAATTCTAGTACTTTTGCTGCTGGAAAAGACACGTCCTGTGAGGCTGATTTTACCACTAGTAGAAACAAGGGCTTTGGTTTTTTGCCCCAAAGAGCTTTTGCACCGGATTTGGCACGAACCGGTGCTAAAGGGGGTCATTAGCACCGGTTCGTACCCTCTGGCCGTACCAGGGACCTTTAGCACCGGTTCGTGTTACGAACCGGTGCAAATGAGCAATCTTTTGCACCGGTTCGTAACACGAACCGGTCCTAAAGGTTCGTCGTCAGACACGTGGCAGCCGCGGGACCTTTTGCACCGGTTCATATTACGAACCGGTGCAAAAGATAGCTTATTTGCACCAGTTCGTAACACGAACCGGTGCTAAAGGACCCTTTGCCCTATATATTCAGCTCACCCGGTCAACCAGCCCACTCACTTCATTTTTGCTAGGAGAAGGTGTGTGTGTTGAGTGCTAACTTGCTTCTCTTTGGCATGCACATAAGGTGCTCGATGAAATGTCTGAGAGAGTGATGCCGCTTGATTTTACACACAACAAAAATGACATGAGGTGCCGGAGCGACACTTAAGCTTTCTCCTCTTTCTTTCCTCCTCGATCAAGGTTAAGCAACAACTTTACCCTTTCATTTGTACGGTGCTAATTTCCACTATTTATAAATATTATGATGTTTTGTAATAGTTTATTGATAAACTTAATTAATTATTTGATGTAGATGAACCGGCGGCAATGGATGTACGTTGACCGACGTCTACCCGAGTTCAGATCGGGCCTGGAAGAATTTATCCGTGTGGCTCAGGAAAACCCACAGGCGGATGGTTTTATGTGTTGTCCATGTGTTGATTGCCGTAACTTGAAGCAATACCCCGAATGGCAAGTCATTCACTCCCACCTGCTTTGGAAAGGTTTCATGCCCAGCTATAATTGTTGGACCAAGCATGGAGAAAGAGGGGTTATGATGGAAGACGACGACGAAGAAGAAGAGGATGATGATATGTACCCTAACTACGGTGATACTGCAACAGGGCATGATGAAGATGAAGATGCAGGAGGAGGTGAACATAAAGAGGCATCAGATGAGCCCGTTGATGATGATCTTTGTCGGGCCATCGCTGATGCACACAGAGATGCAGAAACAGAAAACGAGAAGCGAAAGTTAAAGGGCATGTTAGATGATCACAAAAAGAAGTTATACCCAAATTGCGAAGATGGCAACACAAAGCTCGGTGCCACCCCGGAGTTGCCGCAATGGAAGGCGAGAGGCTGGTATATGTGACAAGCCATTTGAGAAGTTACTTGAAAATAATGAAGAGGAGGTTTCCAAAGGATAATGAATTGCCCGACAAGTACGTACGAAGCAAAGAAGGTTCTCTCGCCCTCTAGGATTAGAGGTGTCGAAGATACATGCATGCATTAATGATCTGCATCCTCTACCGCGCCGAGTATGAAAATTTGGAAAAAAGTCCGGTATGCACTCGCACTTCGGTATAAGATCGGGCGAGATGACCCTGGTGATATTGAGGGCGAGCCCCCTAGGAAGAGGGTTCCTGCCAAGGTTATGTGGTATGCTCCTATAATACCACGGTTGAAACATCTGTTCATAAATAAAGAGCATGCCAGGTTGTTGCGATGGCACAAAGAAGACCGTAAGAAAGACGAGATGCTGAGACACCCCGCTGATAGGTCGCAGTGGAGGACAATCGATAGAGAGTTCCCGGATTTTGCAGATGACGCGAGGAACTTAAGGTTTGGCCTAAGTACAGATGGAATGAATCCTTTTGGGGAGCAGAGCTGCAGTCATAGCACTTGGCCTGTAACTCTATGTATCTATAACCTTCCGTCTTGGTTGTGCATGAAGCGGAAGTTCATTATGATGCCAGTGCTCATCCAAGGCCCAAAGCAACCCGGCAACGGCATTGATGTGTACCTACGGCCATTATTTGAAGAACTCTTACAGTTGTGGAGCAAACCAGGTGTACATGCTTGGGATGAGTACAAACAGGAGTCATTTAACCTACGAGCGTTGCTTTTCGTGACCATCAATGATTGGCCTGCTCTTAGTAACCTTTCAGGACAGAAAAACAAGGGATACAATGCATGCACACACTATTTAGATGAGACCGAAGGTGCCTATTTGCATAAATGTAAGAAGGTTGTGTACCTGGGGCATCGTCGATTTCTTCCAAAGAGGCACCCCGTCAGAAAGAAAGGCAATCATTTCGGAGGTGAGGCAGATCGTCGGGTGAAGCCTGAACTCCGTACATGTGATGCTTTACTTGATATGGTCAAGGACATAAAATTAATCTTTGGAAAGGGTCCTGGCGGTCAATCTGTTCCGAATGACGTCGTTACCGGACAAGCACACATGTGGAAGAAAAAATCTATATTTTGGGATCTACCCTATTGGAAAGTCCTAGAGGTCCGCTCTTCAATCGACGTGATGCACGTGACGAAGAATCTTTGCGTGAACCTGCTAGGCTTCTTAGGCGTGTATGGGAAGACAAAAGATACACCAGAAGCACGGGAGGACCAGTATCGTATGAAAGTCCAAAAAAACAAGCAAGAACAGAATTACAAGACGGATACAGGGAGTCGCCAGCTACGCTCTTACCAAAGCAGAGAAGGATATCTTTTTTGAAGTCCTTTACAGTATCAAGGTGCCGTCTGGATTCTCATCAAATATAAAAGGAATTATAAATATGGCGGAGAAAAAATTCCAAAACCTGAAGTCGCATGACTGCCACATTATTATGACGCAGTTGCTTCCGGTTGCACTGAGGGGGCTTCTGCCGGAAAATGTTCGAATACCCTTTGTGAAGCTATGTGCATTCCTTAATGCAAAATCTGAGAAGGTAATCGATCCAGCTAGTCTTCCAAGGTTACAGAAGGATGTGGTGCAATATCTTGTTAGTTTTGAGTTGGTGTTTCCACCATCTTTCTTCAATATTATGACGCATCTCCTAGTTCACCTTGTCGAAGAGATTGCCATCATCGGTCCTGTCTTTCTACACAATATGTTCCCCTTCGAGAGGTTCATGGGGGTCTTAAAGAAATATGTTCATAACCGTGCTAGGCCAGAAGGAAGCATCTCCGAGGGCTATGGAACAGAGGATGTCATTGAGTTCTGTGTTGACTTTATTCCTGACCTTAAGTCGATTGGTGTTCCTGAATCACGACATGAGGGTCGACTAAGTGGAAAAGGCACGCGAGGGAGAAGCTCACGACGCCGAGGTGTATATATATTAATTAACCAAGCCTACAGATTTGTGCATATACATATATTAACGTTGTTTCTTATTTTAGACCTCCCGATCAACACACTCTACTGGCAGAACTAAACGAGGCGCGGCCAGAAAGATGGAAGAGCATGAAAGGTGCACCATCACGGAAATCGCTATAGATGGCGAACCGATTTCTCCCAAGCATCACGCAAAAAAGTTTGTAAGTCAATGCGGAGTTATTGTTAGGGACACCATCCCGATCACCACTCAAGAATGGAAGAAACCTGCAAAGGCAGACGAAGGAGTTACTTACGTCGATACGAGATCCAAAAATTTGATGTTTAGGAAACTCATGGTAAATTTCACATTTTCGGAGCCAGCTGACTCTGATAGTGAGAATGAAAGGCCAGACCCTGAGGATCCCGAGCTGAATAGCATACAACGAAGAGTCAAGAAGTGGGCTCTTAAGAAGATGGCAATGCAGTTCAACGACTACAAGAAGAAATTGGACAACTTCTTTGTCAAGAAAAAGAAGACTCGCAGTTTCAACGGCCCCTATGAGAAGATAAAAGACCACTGGGAGGCATTTGTGAAGTACAAGACATCGGAGAGGGCAAAGACAAGGTCAGACACCAATAAGAAAAATGCTGCTAATAAGATGTACTTCCATACCATGGGGCGAGGAGGTTACAAGGCTGGCAGACCTAAGTGGGAGAAATGGGAGAATGACCTAATTGCAAAGGGGATAGAGCCAGAGGTACGGAAATGGAACCAGCGGTTGATACGCGTACAGCACGCGTCCGTTGGGAACCCCAAGAGGAAGGTGTGATGCGTACAGCGGCAAGTTTTCCCTCAGTAAGAAACCAAGGTTTATCGAACCAGTAGGAGCCAAGAAGCACGTTGAAGGTTGATGGCGGCGGAGTGTAGTGCGGCGCAACACCGGGGATTCCGGCACCAACGTGGAACCCGCACAACACAACCAAATTACTTTGCCCCAACGTGACGGTGAGGTTGTCAATCTCACCGGCTTGCCGTAACAAAGGATTAGATGTATAGTGTGGATGATGATGTTTGCGAGAGAACAAGTAGAACGAGTATTGCCAGTAGATTGTATTCGATGTAAAAGAATGGACCGGGGTCCATAGTTCACTAGAGGTGTCTCTCCGTAAGATAAATAGCATGTTGGGTGAACAAATTACAGTTGGGCAATTGACAAATAAAGAGGGCATGACCATGCACATACATGTTATGATGAGTATTGTGAAATTCAATTGGGCATTACGACAAAGTACATAGACCGCTATCCAGCATGCATCTATGCCTAAAAAGTCCACCTTCAGGTTATCATCCGAACCCCATCCAGTATTAAGTTGCAAACAACAGACAATTGCATTAAGTATGGTGCGTAATGTAATCAACAAATACATCCTTAGACATAGCATTGATGTTTTATCCCTAGTGGAAACAGCACATCCACAGCCTTAGGGGTTGCTGTCACTCCCCAGATTTAATGGAGACATGAACCCACTATCGAGCATAAATACTCCCTCTTGGAGTTACAAGTATCAACTTGGACAGAGCCTCTACTAATAACGGAGAGCATGCAAGATCATAAAAAACACATAGATAATAGATTGATAATCAACATAACATAGCATTCACTATTCATCGGATCCCAACAAACGCAACATGTAGCATTACAAATAGACGATCTTGATCATGTTAGGCAGCTCACAATATCTAACAATGATAGCACAATTAGGAGAAGACGACCATCTAGCTACTGCTATGGACCCATAGTCCAGGTGTGAACTACTCACACATCACTCCGGAGGCGACCATGGCGGTGAAGAGTCCTCCGGGAGATGATTCCCCTCTCCGACAGGGTGCCGGAGGCGATCTCCTGAATCCCCCGAGATGGGATTGGCTGCGGCGGTGTCTCTGGAAGGTTTTCCGTATCGTGGCTCTCGGTACTGGAACTATTATCGACGAAGGCTTATGTAGGCGGAAGGGTAGGTCAGGGGGCGCCACGAGGGCCCCACACGCCAGGGCCGCGCGGCCAAGGCCTGGGCCGCGCCGCCCTGTTGTGTGGGCGCCTCGTCGCCCCACTTCGTTTCCTCTCCGGACTTCTGGAAGCTTCGTGGAAAAATAAGATCCTGGGCGTTGATTTCGTCCAATTCCGAGAATATTTCCTTACTAGGATTTCGAAACCAAAAACAACGTAAAACAACAGAATCGGCTCTTCGGCATCTCGTTAATAGGTTAGTGCCGGAAAATGCATAAATATGACATAAAGTATGTATAAAACATGTGAGTATCATCATAAAACAAGCATGGAACATAATAAATTATCGATACGTTGGAGACGTATCAGCATCCCCAAGCTTAGTTCCTACTCGTCCCGAGTAGGTAAACGATAACAAAGATAGTTTCTAAAGTGACATGCCATCATAATCTTGATCAATACTATTGTAAGCACATGTAATGAATGCAGCGATTCGAAGCAATGGTAAATATAATGAGTAAACAATTGAATCATATAGCAAAGACTTTTCATGAATAGTACTTTCAAGACAAGCATCAATAAGTCTTGCATAAGAGTTAACTCATAAAGCAATAAATTCATAGTAGAGGCATTGAAGCAACACAAAGGAAGATTAAGTTTCAGCGGTTGCTTTCAACTTGTAACATGTATATCTCATGGATATTGTCAACATAAAGTAATATTATAAGTGCAATATGCAAGTATGTAGAAATCAATGCACAGTTAATACAAGTGTTTGCTTCTTGAGATAGAAGGAAATGGGTGAACTGATTCAACATAAAAGTAGAAGAAAGGCCCTTCGCAGAGGGAAGCATTGATTACTATGTTTGTGCTAGAGCTTTTATTTTGAAAACAAGAAACAATTTTGTCAACGGTAGTAATAAAGCATATGCATTATGTAAATTATATCCTACAAGTTGCAAGCCTCATGCATAGATTACCAATAGTGCCCGCACCTTGTCCTAATTAGCTCGGATTACCTGGATTATCATCGCAATACATATGTTTTAACCAAGTATCACAAAGGGGTACCTCTATGCCGCATGTACAAAGGTCTAAGGAGAAAGCTCGCATTGGATTTCTCGCTTTTGATTATTCTCAACTTAGACATCCATACCGGGACAACATAGACAACAGATAATGGACTCCTCTTTAATGCATAAGCATTTAACAACAATTAATATTCTCATAAGAGATTGAGGATTGTTGTCCAAAACTGGAACTTCCACCATGGATCATGGCTTTAGTTAGCGGCCCAATATTCTTCTCTAACAATATGCATACTCAAACCATTCAACTCATGGTAAATCGCCCTTACTTCAGACAAGACGAACATGCATAGCAACTCACTGTTATCACCAGAATTTGACCGAGTCAGAGGTGGGCCGCGATCAAGATGGACTTAAAGAAATATACATGGAGAATTACGTAAATCGGCCTGTTATGCTGAGTTTGGGCTAGTTTGCCCTTGTATCTGTAATATATTAGGATACGTGTCGATTAGTTAGAGTTTTGCCCGTGCACGGTTATGTGCACGTCTAAAGTTAGAAAGTCCCTTGGACTATAAATATGTATCTAGGGTTTATGGAATAAACAACAACTCACGTTCAACCCAAACAAATCAATCTCGGCGCATCGCCAACTCCTTCGTCTCGAGGGTTTCTATCAGGTAAGCGACATGCTGCCTAGATCGCATCTTGCAATCTAGGCAGCACAAGCTCCACGTTGTTCATGCGTTGCTCGTACTGAAGCGTTTTTGATGGCGAGCAACGTAGTTATCATAGATGTGTTAGGGTTAGCATAGTTCTTCGCGTAACATGCTAGCGTAGTGCAACCCTTGCATATCTAGCCGCCCTCACACCTATCTCGGTGTGGGGGCGGCACCCCGCTTGATCATGGTTTAGTAGATCTGATCCGTTACGATTGCTCCTTGTTCTACAAGGATTAGTTTAATATCTGCACTAGTTAGGCCTTACAAAGGGGGGGAGGATCCAGCGGCACGTAGGGTGTCGTTCGCAAGTCCTAAACAGGATGTTCCGAGGATCAACTTCATGTTGGTTTTTAGGCCTTGTTTAGGATCGGCTTACGATCACCGTGCGTGGCCGCGAGGCCCAACCTCGGAGTAGGATGATCCGATTATGCGGTGAAAACCCTAAATCGTCGTAGATCTAATTAGCTTTATCTTGATCAAGCAGGACCACCATATATTCGTGCACCCCGTACGAATCATGGGTGGATCGGCTCTTTGAGCCGATTCACAGGATAACCGGAGAGCCGATCGAGGCTCGTATTTAATGTTTACGTGTATGCCATGCAGGAAACTAAGCGAGGCATCTCCATCACCTTCCTGACCAGGTATAGGTCAGGTGGCACGCCCTTGCACTTCGCATCGGACGTGTGACCAGAAGAGCTTTGCGGGCCGTCGCTCGGAGGGGTCTCAGCCAGCCGCAGCTCTAGGCTCTTCCCGGCTCTACCTGTGTTGACAGCCGCTGCCCGCCGGTGGGTTTTGGCAGTCAACACATTCTGGCACGCCCGGTGGGACAATCGTCTACATCAACCACATCGCCATCTACATCTGAGATGGCGGACGGCACGCCAGTCACGTACGAGGATCTGACGGAGGAGCTCAAGAAGAAGTATGACGAGATCAAAGTCATCCTCGAAGCCGACCTCATCGGCTCTTTTCACAGGACCCGTTCCCATGGCATCAGATGGAAAGGGTTCTCGCCTCAAGGTGCACTCGATGGGATAGACCTCTCTGCCCCGTCAGAAGAACGCACCAGGTCCCTGCGGCAGGAGATCAACTACTTGGTGGCTCATTCGCTACACCGCCACTCTGAGAACCTGGTCAACACGTTGGAGCGTGTCGCTCTTCGCGTGATCCAGGAGATCATGAGGCACCAGTACTCGCCGTCAGGACCAGCTCTCGGGACGCATCAAGGAGAGTTGCCACTCCGGCCCCGTCCACCGCTGCCATATGCGTTGGCAGCACCAGAAGTGCCGGCTACACCGGCATTCGTCGTCTACAAGATTGGTGGTGACCCTAGTGACTACCAGTTCTTGCCCGAGGTGCCTAAGGAGATCCCTCACGGATACGCGTGCACGTATGTGCCAGATTGTGGCAACTGGGCACTCACGAACCAGGCCACAACATCAGGGACTCCGGCGAAAACAGGAGGAACGTCGGCCGACGAGCTTGAGAAGCGGACGTGGCTAACTAAGTACGCCACCCCGACGAACCTCCGCAGCCCAGCTCCCGCAGCTTGGCTCGTAGCCGGAAAAGCAAGCATGGCTGGCTAAGTACGCCACTCCGGCGAATCTTCGGAGTTCAACTCCTGCAGCCAAGCACAGCGGATCAAATCAGCACCATACCGAGAGACCGGTTCGGCATGGTGCCGAAAAGAAGGGCAATCGGCTATTCCAAGCCGTACCCCGACGAGTACGAGATGATCCCGCTGCCACCTAAATATCGGCTCCCCGACTTCTCCAAATTCAGTGGATCAGATGGCTCCAGCTCCATCGAGCACGTCGGCCGATATTTGGCACAACTAGGACCGGCTTCAGTGTCGGATCAGCTACGAGTGAGGCTCTTCTCGCAGTCCCTCACGGGATCGGCTTTTGGATGGTACACCTCTTTGCCAGCAGACTCCATCCGGACTTGGAAGCAGTTGGAAGAGCAGTTCCATATGCAATACCATTCAGAAGCTTCCGAGTCTAGCATTGCCGATCTAGCACAACTACGTCAGAAGCGCGGAGAAACTGTGACAGAGTACATCCAGCGCTTCAGGAATCTTAGGAACCGATGTTATTCGGTTCGTATAACCGAAAAGAAGCGACCGAGTTGGCAGTAGCGGGCCTTGCAACGCAGCTCAAGGACATGGCCTCCCAAGCAGATTATCCCTCACCGGCGCACATGGTTCGAAACCGTCAAGCATATGAACAGCGCCACCCGGACTCGTACCAAGACAAGTTCAAGCGTGCGTAGTCCCGGTCGATGCGGAGGAAGACGAAGTTCCCGTGGGAGACCAAGAGGTAGCAACGGCCGAATGGATTCGGGGAGGTACCCCGTGTCCTGCAAATGGGTAAAGCCACCAGTGCCCGCCCAGGGGATTTGATTTTGACGTGACCAAGACCGAGCAAATCTTCGACCTCCTACTCAAGGAAAAGCAGTTGAAGATACTCGAAGGTCTCAAATTCCCCACGGTGCAAGAGCTGAATGGAAAGCCATACTGCAAATGGCACAACTCGCTCTCCCATGCCACCAACGACTGCAGGGTGTGGCGTCAGCACATCCAAGCGGCGATAGAGAAAGGGCGTCTAATTTTCAACAAGTACGCCATGAAGGTCGATACCCAGCCCTTCCCCGCCGTTAACATGGTAGAGTTCGCCTACCCTGAAGGTTGCCAGCCAGGATCCTCGTTCAGCATCAACATGGTAGGACCTGGGAACCACTCTGGCAAAGATGGAGATGAGGGCAGCTGCTCTCATAGCAAGGACACAGAGGAGGCCGCTCCACGCGATCGGCTCCATCATGATGGCAAGCGCTACGTCACAGAGGGAGAGGTGAAGAACATAAGATATCAGCGACCTCTCTCTGATCACCTCCTCAACAAGTATGTAAGGCAGTACGACCAACGCCGACAGTCCAGCTATGATGATGAGAAAGATCGTCTGGCTAGAGAAGCCAGAAGACATCGTCGGCATGATCGCGATGAGGAGGAGCACGAGCGCCGTGCCAAAGAAGAATCAAGGGAGCAAGATGACAACGCCAGGCATCGGGACCGCCCCTTCTTCGTACACCGCTCGGGATTCAGGAATGAGCCGATTGCCCACAATCGGCAATTGCCCAGAATGCAACCAGAAGAAGAAGGAGGCAGCCAACGTGTCTGTGTTCGAGCGCCTAGGGCCTCTCCCGCCACAGAGCAAACGCGCTGAGTCACCTCGTTGGGCAGATCTCGAGGATTCTGAAGACGAGGGACAAGAAGAAGAAGAAGAAGACAGGTGCCACCGGCCAAGGTGGTGCCCTGACGGACTCAGCCGTTCCCAAAAGCGCAGGGTTCAGCGGTTGCGCGGCCTGGAGGAAGCTGAAAGGTTATACTTGCATACGCTAAGGAAGGCACGACCTGATCTGGCTACAAAAGTTCAGCGAACCCTGGACGAAGAGGATCGTCCACGGAAAATGGAGTGGCGCCCCAAACAAAGGAAAGCCGATGATGAAACATCGGCTGGCGCGAATATGGTGTTCATCCTCCCTTCGGAGTTCAGTGCTCCAGGATTTGACGAGGTACCCGTGGCACAACTTGACTGCGGCCCACGGCCGGTTATCTTTGAAAAGCCACGAGAAAAGAGCTACAAACATCTGAAGGCCCTGTACTTGCGAGGTTATATCGATGGGAGGCCTGTAAATAAGATGCTGGTGGACACCGGAGCGGCAGTTAACATCATGCCGTACTCTATGCTACGTCGGCTGGGACGCTCTAGCTCAGACCTAATCAAGACCAACGTGACATTGAGCGATTTCAACGGCCAAGCATCTGAGGCACAGGGTGTCCTGAACGTGGATCTGACCGTAGGAAAGAAAACTATCCCTACAACGTTCTTCATCGTCGATAGCACGAGCACTTATGCTGTTCTGCTGGGAAGAGATTGGATCCATGCCAACTGCTGCATTCCCTCCACGATGCACCAATGCATAATACAGTGGGATGGAGATGAGGTAGAGGTCGTCCGAGCCGATGACTCGACTCGAAATTTCAACGGCTGGCATGAACGCATGGGAAGCAGCAGGCCAAGAACCCCTCTCAGGTATCAATTTGGATGACTGCGAACGCATCGACGTGACAAAGGGAAGGGTTAAGCTGGTTTTATCCACTGGCCTGACCATGTAGTTGAAGCGAAGTGAGGTGCAACTTGGCGAGGCTGATCCTTGTGATCGGCCCCAAAAGTCTATGAAGGGACGTTACAGAACCTTCAGTCAGCGCTTCAATCATTGTGGAGGCCGATCCCAGCAATCGGCCAAAATTATCCTCGCCACATGTTCTGCTTATGTCCATCTTTGTTCCTACCGGAGCCGACGTGCGAATTACAGAGCCGATATCTGCCATACCTTGACAGATTCGGCTCGGGGGGCACCTAAACATGGGAACAGATGCAGGGGGGGCATGTGTGCAATGAAATATCGGGGGCCGATAGGAGAAAATCGGCCAGTAAAAAAAAAAATTAGACAGCCGATGCAAGGGCATCGACTTTAGAATTGAGAAGCAGCCGATGCGCAGCCATCGACTCTAGTGGAATTATGCGAAGTTTACCGAATCTCCACCAAATCCAGGCCAACTGTCAAGGATTTCCGCACTTTGGTGCTAGTTCGAGCCGTGTCGACAGAGGAAGTTGTCGGCTTTCTAAGGGGGAAATAGTGATGGGTTGGTACGTCCTCTCTGACATTCTCGCCTCGAGTAAGGCTCGGGGGGCAGCAGGCTTGGTGGATACTCTGTTTAAGAGCCGATTGAGGTACCATCGGCTGGTTTTTCGTCACAACCTTCTTCACAGATGATGAGTGCTAAAGAAGACCATGAGGTTTGGTTGGAGGGATTCAAAGGCTTCCCTGAAGATTCTACATTAGCCACCAGATGTCAAAATCATCAGTTGAAGGGAGAATTTTTAAAGGACCGATGCGTGGCTATTGGCTCATTACGCATTGGCAAAGGGGGCGAATCGGCAAGGTCAGTATGAGAGGGAATCGGCTAAATTAAGCTCAAAGGAAATCGGCAAAATCAAATTGGGGAAAAAAGTTCTTCATTGATAGACGGGATTTCTTACATCAAAGAGCTGATTGCTCTCAAAAGGAAATACTAGGGGATACATTGCCCCATCTACTACTACTGGCCCTATACTAGAGGTCCTATCTACGGGCCATCACTGCCTCGTCGTCGCCGCCGTCGTCGCCGGCGCCGGCGCTGCTCCCGGCGGGCTCGTCGTCACTCCAATGGCCGCCGGCCGGGCCCTCGTTGTCCTCGTCTTCTTCGTCAGCGTCGTCCTCGTCGCTGTCGAAGTCGCTAAGGTTGCCCGGCCAAGGGCAGAACCGCTTGGCCGGCGGCTCGTCGGAGGGGCTGTCGTCGTCGTCCTCCTCCTCCTCTTCCTCTTCCTCCACCCCCTCGGAGGAGGTGAAGTCATCCCAGGAGAAGCGATCGTCATCGCTCTCCTCCTCCGATTCCCCGTCGGCGAGGAAGCGGAGGTCGCTCTCCCCGTCCGTCGAGGACTTGTCGTCCTCGGACCAGATGGAGAAGTCATGGTCTGGCTCCTCCCCGGCCGCAATGGCGCGGCGGGTGTTGGCCGCGTGGACCTCCGCCGGGTTGTACTCCGGCGTCGGCTCACGGGACGTGGAGGACTGGCTGGCAAGATCCGATGGGGCAGAGGAAGAAGAAGACATGGTGGCGCAGGAGGGCTTTTGGAGTGCTAATGCGAAGGAGATGCAGAGGAGAACTGTTCATAGCGGTTAAATAAAAGGGGATATAGTGGAAATTCAATGCCACAGCAGTTTCCGAGGAAGTGGTGCCTAAAGAAAAAAAAAACTGCCGAGTCACGCGGAGAAGTTGAGAAGGCAAGGCATCATGATGAAGGATACTGCGACGGTTCCGCCACGACATGACCCGACGAAGGAAAGCAGAGTGATTTTGGAATTACCAATTCCAAAACCAGGGGGCATGTGTTATCACCAGAATTTGACCGAGTCGAGGTGGGCCTGTTGACTCGCCAAAACCCACCGGCGGGCAGCGGCCTTGTCAACACCGTAGAGCCGGGGAGCCTAGAGCTGCGGCTGGCTGAGACCCCTCCGAGCGACGGCCCGCAATGCTCTTCTCGGTCACACGCGGCGTTGCGAAGTGCAAGGGCGTGCCACCCGACCTATACCTGGTCGGGGAAGGTGATGAGGTTGCCTCGCTTAGTTTCCCCGTGGGCATACATGTAAACGTTAAATACGAGCCTCGATCGGCTCTCGGGTTATCTCGTGAATCGGCTCAAAGAGCCGATACACCCATGATCCGTACGGGGTGCACGAATACTTGGTGGTCCTGCTTGATCAAGATGAAGCTAATGAGATCTACGACGATTTAGGGTTTTCACCGCATAACCGGATCATCCTACTCCAGGTTGGGCCTTGCGGCCACGCACGGTGCTCGTAAGCCGATCCTAAACAAGGCCAAAAACCAACACGAAGTTGATCCTAGGAACATCCCGTTTAGGACTTGCGAACGCCACCCTACGTGCCACCGGATCCTCCCCCCATTGTAAGGCCAAACTATTGCGGATATTAAACTAATCCTTGTAGAACAAGGAGCAATCGTAACGGACCAGATCTACTAAATAATGATCAAGCGGGTGCCGCCCCCACACCCGAGATAGGCGTGAGGACGGCTAGATATGCAAGGGTTGCACTACGTAAGCATGCTTAAACGAAGAACAATGCTAACCCTAACACATCTAATGATAACTACGTTGCTCGCCATCAAAAACGCTTCGTACGAGCAACGCATGAACAACGTGGGCTTGTGCTGCCTAGATCGCAAGATGCGATCTAGGCAGCATGTCGCTACCCGATAGAAACCCTCGAGATGAAGGAGTTGGCGATGCGCCGAGATTGGTTTGTTTTTGAGGTTGAACGTGAGTTGTTGTTTATTCCATAAACCCTAGGTACATATTTATAGTCCAGGGGACTTTCTAATGAGGGCGTGCACTAAACCGTGCACGACTAAGATTCTATCTCTTATCTAAAATAATAAACTACTAAATAAAGATACACGGGCAATTCAGCCCAAGACCCTTCGTGCCAGAGCCGCCTTAGAATTCTTCCACGAGTAATCTTCCAAGCCCGGCCCACCTCCGGATTCGTCTAAAATCTGGTGATAACACATGCCCCCTCGGTTTTGGAAATAACATTTCCAAAATCATCATGCTTTCCCTTCGAAGGGTCATGTCGTAGCAGAGCAGAGCCAGTTACAAAGCATCCGTCATCATTATGCCCCGTCTTCTCGGCTTCTCTAAAAATCCCGACAGCCTTTAGCATCGATCCCTTGGAAGTTGTAATGGCATTAATCCTTCACCAGATTCATCATTATTTAACCGCGCCGACTGGTTAGCTCTCTTTCATATCCTCTATTCCATCCCAGCTATCGGCACCAAAAAACCCTCTCCTCCTGTAGCAATGTCTTCCTCTTCCTCTTCCTTCTCAAAACTCTTCCCCCAATCTTCGCCAAAGAAGAAGACCGAGGACAGCCTCCACCCTGCAGTGAATCCCTTCTCCTCCGACAAGGAGGAAAAAGAAGGAGAAGCAGCGAAGGCCAAAGCCTCTCCTTCCGCCCAGCTCCCGCCGAAGAAGCGCCCCCGCATGTGGGCGGACAGCGAGGACGAGGATGATGACGAAGAGGAAGAGGAGGAGGATGATTCCTCCTCCTCCATCGGGTACCCGCCGACCAAGCGCTTCCGCCTCCCGGGCGGACAGCGAGGATGATGATGATGACGAGGAGGAAGATGCTCCGGCCAAGGGCCAGGGCAGCAGCGACGAAGAGCTCCTCGGGAGCAGCGCCGACGACGTCGACGGCGGCGATGACGAGGACAGCGACGACTAGTAGTATAGGACTAGTAGTAGCAGCGCACTAGGCACCGTGATCCTCTTTTGAGAGCCATCGGCTCTTTCTTGTAAAGCCGCTCCTTGGAATTAATGAAATTGTTCTTTCCATTTATCCTTTAATCGCTCCAATTTCATTCCCTCCGTTTGCCATGCTAAGACCGATAGCAACGCGTCGGACTTCTTTCCTTTCTTGCAGCAACGACGACAGCCCAAGCCCCGTACTAGGCGTCGGCTTTTCCTTCCCAGGCTCTCGCTCGAGACGACCATGATGCAGCCGCAGCTCGAGGTGACCCTAATCGGCTCTCAAAAACCAGGGCATCTTCCGGTGCTTGTTGCCCCCGAGTCTCAGCCTAAGGTAAAGCAGAGTCTGTATGGACCTAGGCTCGATCATGTCCGAGGGAGCTCCTTATGCCGAGCTAGCCGATTTAAATATGCATCGGCTTCCCAAAAACGGAGAGCCCTCAAGGTGAGCTGCCCCCGAGTTTCTCCGGCTCTCGCCGGCCG
The DNA here is from genome assembly GCF_022539505.1 of Lolium rigidum. Classification (NCBI taxonomy): domain Eukaryota; kingdom Viridiplantae; phylum Streptophyta; class Magnoliopsida; order Poales; family Poaceae; genus Lolium; species Lolium rigidum. Next base: position 45,560,468 of record NC_061513.1, on the reverse strand, counting down.
GATAGGCTCCCCGACATTGACCCGATCATTGATCCGATCCGCGAGCCCATGCTGCTCCCGACATTGTCCTTGAAGAAATCTCCCTTGAGTCGATGGCCATGCATCGGCTTTCATGTCCTTAAGTCGATGCCTCGCCGCATCGGCCGTGTTCGAAAATTTTCGAATTTTCATTTTTTTTTATTACGGCCGACCTGTACATCGGCCCCCATATTCCAATACCCATCAACAAAAGATGAGATGCTTCTGTTGCATATCCTCGCATTTTCATATACCTGGGTGCCCCCCCGAGCCGATTCTCGTCAAGAAAATTGATGGTATCGGCTCGTTGGATAACATGTTGAACCCAGGTAGAAAGGTAGGTGAGGATAATTTTGGCCGATTGCTGGAATCGGCCTCCACGTTGCTTGCTCGTTGAAGGTTTTGTAAGTTCCCTTCGTAATTTTTTTGGGGCCGATCACAAGGATCAGCCTCTCTCGGTTTGCCCATTGGTTTGATCTTGCTACTTGGTCAGGCTGGATGAAACCAACCCAACCTCCGACTTGATGCGCCTGCTGTCGTCCACCTTGTGTGCTCCGTAGAGTCGTGGAGCGCTACGCTCTGTCGGCAAGACGAGTACCATGTTTGTGCCAGCCGATGTCTCATCATCGGCTTTCCTCTGTTTAGGGCGCCACTCCATTTTCCGTGGACGACCTTCTTCATCCAGGGTTCGCTGAACCTTTGCAGCCAGATCAGGCCGTGCCTTTCTTAGCGTATGCAGGTACAACCTTTCGGCTTCCTCCAGGCCGCGCAATCGCTGAACCTCGCGCTTCGGGAACGGCTGAGTCCGTCGGGGCACCACCTTGGCCGGTGGTACCGTCTTCTTCCACTTATCCCTCGTCTTCCGAATCTTCAAGATCTGCCCAACGAGGTGACTCAGCCGCGTTTGCTTTGTGGCGGGAGAGGCCCTAAGCGCTCGAACACGGACACGTTGGCTGCCTCCTTCTTTTCTGATTGCATTCGGGCAATTGCCGATTGTGGGCAATCGGCTCATTCCCGAATCCCAGCAGTTGTCCGAAGAAGGGGCAGTCCCAGTGTCCGGCGTTGTCATCTTGCTCCTCGGATGCTTCCGTGGCACGGCGCTCGTGCTCCTCCTCATCGCGATTCCGCCGACGATGTCTTCCGGCTTCTCTAGCCAAACGATCTTCTCTATCATCGTAATTGGGTCGCCGGCGTTGGTCATACCTGGCTAACATATTTGTTGAGGAGGTGATCGAGAGAGGGTCGCCGATATCTTATATTCTTCACCTCTCCCTCCGTGACATAGCGCTTGCCATCATGATGGAGCCGATCGCGTGGAGCGGCCTCCTCTCGTGTCCTTGCTATGAGAGCAGCTGCCCTCATCTCCATCTTTGCCGAGTGGTTTCCAGGTCCTACCATGTTGATGCTGAACGAGGGACCTGGGCTGGCAACCTTCAGGGTAGGTGATTTCTACCATGTTAACGGCGGGGAAGGGTTGGGTGTCGACCTTCATGGCGTACTGGTTGAAAATTAGCCGCCCCTTCTCTATCGCCGCTTGGATGTGCTGTCGCCACACCCGGCAGTCGTTGGTGGCATGGGAAAGCGAGTTGTGGAATTTGCAGTACGGCTTTCCGTTTAGCTCTTTCGCCGTGGGGAACTTGAGACCTTCAGGAACCGTCAACTGTTTCTCCTTGAGCAGGAGGTCGAAGATTTGTTCAGTCTTGGTCACGTCAAAATCAAATCCCCGGGCGGCCCCGGTGGCTTTACCCATTTGCAGGCCACGGGGTTCCTCCCCGAGTCCACTCAGCCCATCGCTATCTCTTGGCCTCCCGCGGGCACTTCATCCTCCTCCGTATCGACCATGACTATCGCACGCTTGAACCTGTCTTGGTACAGGTCGGGGTGGCGCTGTTCATATGCCGATAGTTTCGAACCATGTGCGCCGGCGAGGATAATCTGCTTGGGAGGCCATGTCCTTGAGCTGTGTTGCAAGGCCTGCTATTGCCAACTCGACCGCTTCCTTTTCGGTTATACGAACCGAATAACATCGGTTCCTAAGATTCCTGAAGCGCTGGATGTATTCCGTCACCGTTTCCCGCGCTTCGACGTAGTTGTGCTAGATCGGCAATGCCGGACTCGGAAGCTTCCGAATGGTATTGCATATGGAACTGTTCTTCCAATTGCTTCCAAGACCGGATGGAGTTCGCTGGTAGAGAGGTGTACCATCCAAAAGCCGATCCCGTGAGGGACCGTGAAAAGAGCCTCACGCGTAGCCGATCCGACACCGAAGCCGGTCCTAGTTGAGCCAAATATCGGCCGACGTGCTCGATGGAGCTGGAGCCATCCGATCCACTGAATTTGGAGAAGTCGGGAGCCGATATTTTGGTGGCAGCGGGATCATCTCGTAATCGTCGGGTACGGCTTGGAATAGCCGATCGCCCTTCTTTTCGGCATCATGCCGAACCGGTCTCTCGACATGGTATCGATCTGATCCGCTGTGCTGGCCGTAGGAGTTGCACTCGAAGATTCGCCGGGGTGGCGTACTTGGCCTGCCACGTTTGCTTTTCCAGCTACGAGCCGCTCGCGGGAGCCGGGCTCGGGAGTTTCGTCGGTGTGGCGTATTTAGTTAGCCACGTCCGCTCCGTCGCCGACGTTCCTCCTGTCTTCGCCGGAGTCCCCGATGTTGTGGCCTGGTTTGTGAGTGCCCGGCCACCACAATCCGGCACATACATGCACGCGTACCCATGAGGGATCTCCTTAGGTGCCTCCATTAAGAACCGGTAGTCACCGGGGTCGCCACCACTTCGTAGACGAGGAATGCCGGTGTAGTCGGCACTTCAGCAGTGTGCTGCCAATGCAAATGGCAGCGGTGGACGGGACCGGAATGGCAACTCGCCTTGATGCGTCCCGAGAGCTGGTCCCGACGGCGAGTACCGGTGGCTCATGATCTCTCGGATCACGCGCGGAGCGACACGCTCCGAAGCACGTTGACCAAGTTCTCGAGTGGCGGTGTAGCGAGTGAGCCACCGGGTAGTTGATCTCCCGCCGCAGCACCCCGGTGCGTTCCTCCGACGGGCGCAGAGGTCTACCCCGTCGAGTGCACCTTCCGGTGAGAACCCCTTCCATCCGATGCCACCGGAACGGGTTCTCCGAAAAGAGCCGATGAGGTCGGCTTCGAGGGTAGCCTTGATCTCGTTGTATTGCTTCTTGAGGTCATCGAGCGGATCCTCGTAGGTGATCGGCGTGCCGTCCGCCATCTCGGATGTAGATGGCGATGTGGTTGATGCGGACGATCGTCCCACCGGGCGTGCCAGAATGTGTTGATTGCCAAAACCCACCGGCGGGCAGCGGCCTTGTCAACACCGTAGAGCCGGGGGAGCCTAGAGCTGCGGGCGGCGAGACCCCTCCGAGCGACGGCCGGCAATGCTCTTCTGGTCACACGCGGCGTTGCGAGGTGCAAGGGCGTGCCACCTGACCTATACCTGGTCAGGAAGGTGATGAGGTTGCCTCGCTTAGTTTCCTGCAGGGCATAGATGTAAACGTTAAATACGAGCCTCGATCGGCTCTCGAGTTATCTCGTGAATCGGCTCAAAGAGCCGATACACCCATGATCCGTACGGGGTGCACGAATACTTGGTGGTCCCGCTTGATCAAGATGAAGCTAATGAGATCTACGACGATTTAGGGTTTTCACCGCATAACCGGATCATCCTACTCCAGAGTTGGGCCTTGCGGCCACGCACGGTGCTCGTAAGCCGATCCTAAACAAGGCCAAAAACCAACACGAAGTTGATCCTAGGAACATCCCGTTTAGGACTTGCGAACGCCACCCTACGTGCCACTGGATCCTCCCCCATTGTAAGGCCAAACTATTGCGAGATATTAAACTAATCCTTGTAGAACAAGGAGCAATCGTAACGGACCGGATCTACTAAATAATGATCAAGCGGGGTGCCGCCCCACACCTGAGATAGGCGTGAGGACGGCTAGATATGCAAGGGTTGCACTACGTAAGCATGCTTAAACGAAGAACAATGCTAACCCTAACACATCTAATGATAACTACGTTGCTCGCCATCAAAAACGCTTCGATACGAGCAACGCATGAACAACGTGGGGCTTGTGCTGCCTAGATCGCAAGATGCGATCTAGGCAGACATGTCGCTTACCGATAGAAACCCTCGAGATGAAGGAGTTGGCGATGCGCCGAGATTGGTTTGTTTTTGAGGTTGAACGTGAGTTGTTGTTTATTCCATAAACCCTAGGTACATATTTATAGTCCAGGGGACTTTCTAATGAGGGCGTGCACTAAACCGTGCACGACTAAGATTCTATCTCTTATCTAAAATAATAAACTACTAAATAAAGATACACGGGCAATTCAGCCCAAGACCCTTCGTGCCAGGCCGCCTTAGAATTCTTCCACAGGTAATCTTCCAAGCCCGGCCCACCTCTGGATTCGTCTAAAATCTGGTGATAACAGGGCCGCGATCAAGATGGACTTAAAGAAATATACATGGAGAATTACGTAAATCGGCCTATTATGCTGAGTTTGGGCTAGTTTGCCCTTGTATCTGTAATATATTAGGATACGTGTCGATTAGTTAGAGTTTTGCCCGTGCACGGTTATGTGCACGTCTAAAGTTAGAAAGTCCCTTGGACTATAAATATGTATCTAGGGTTTATGGAATAAACAACAACTCACGTTCAACCCAAACAAATCAATCTCGGCGCATCGCCAACTCCTTCGTCTCGAGGGTTTCTATCGGGTAGCGACATGCTGCCTAGATCGCATCTTGCGATCTAGGCAAGACAAGCTCCACGTTGTTCATGCGTTGCTCGTATCGAAGCGTTTTTGATGGCGAGCAACGTAGTTATCATAGATGTGTTAGGGTTAGCATAGTTCTTCGCGTAACATGCTAGCGTAGTGCAACCCTTGCATATCTAGCCGCCCTCACACCTATCTCAGTGTGGGGCGGCACCCCGCTTGATCATGGTTTAGTAGATCCGATCCGTTACGATTGCTCCTTGTTCTACAAGGATTAGTTTAATATCTCGCACTAGTTAGGCCTTACAAAGGGGAGGATCCAGCGGCACGTAGGGTGTCGTTCGCAAGTCCTAAACGAGATGTTCCGAGGATCAACTTCATGTTGGTTTTTAGGCCTTGTTTAGGATCGGCTTACGATCACCGTGCGTGGCCGCGAGGCCCAACCTGGAGTAGGATGATCCGATTATGCGGTGAAAACCCTAAATCGTCGTAGATCTAATTAGCTTTATCTTGATCAAGCAGACCACCATATATTCGTGCACCCCGTACGAATCATGGGTGGATCGGCTCTTTGAGCCGATTCACGAGATAACCTGAGAGCCGATCGAGGCTCGTATTTAATGTTTACGTGTATGCCATGCAGGAAACTAAGCGAGGCATCTCCATCACCTTCCCGACCGGGTATAGGTCAGGTGGCACGCCCTGCACTTCGCATCGGACGTGTGACCAGAAGAGCTTTGCGGGCCGTCGCTCGGAGGGGTCTCAGCCAGCCGCAGCTCTAGGCTCTTCCCGGCTCTACCGTGTTGACAGTCGCTGCCCGCCGGTGGGTTTTGGCAGTCAACACTCACATGATATTCAACAAAGTGTAGTTGATAGCGTCCCCAGGAACATGGTTATCACTCAACAAGCAACTTAATAAGAGATAAGATGCATAAGTACATATTCAATACCACAATAGTTTTTAGGCTATTTGTCCCATGAGCTATATATTGCAAAGGCGAAGAATGGAAATTTAAAGGTAGCACTCAAGCAATTTACTTTGGAATGGCGGAGAAATACCATGTAGTAGGTAGGTATGGTGGACAGAAGTGGCATAGTGTTTGGCTCAAGGATTTTGGATGCATGAGAAGTATTCCCTCTCGATACAAGGTTTAGGCTAGCAAGGTTGTTTAAAGCAAACACAAGTATGAACCGGTACATCAAAACTCACATAAAAGACATATTGTAAGCATTATAAGACTCTACACCGTCTTCCTTGTTGTTCGACCCTTACTAGAAAATATCTAGACCTTAGAGAGACCAATCATGCAAACCAAATTTTAGCAAACTCTATGTATTTCTTCATTAATAAGTGAAAAGTATATGATGCAAGAGCTTAAACATGAGCACAACAATTGCCAAGTATCACATTATTCAAGATATTATACCAATTACCGCATGTAGCATTTCCCATTTCCAACCATATAACAATTTAACGAAGCAGTTCAACCTTCGCCATGAACATTATGAGTAAAGCCTAAGGACATATTTGTCCATATGCAACAGCGGAGCGTGTCTCTCTCCCACAAAATGAATGCTAGGATCCAACTTTATTCAAACAAAACAAAAATAAAAACATACAGACGCTCCAAGTAAAGCACATAAGATGTGATGGAATAAAAATATAGTTTCACTAGAGGAACCTGATAATGTTGTCGATGAAGAAGGGGATGCCTTGGGCATCCCCAAGCTTAGACGCTTGAGTCTTCTTGAAATATGCAGGATGAACCACCGGGGCATCCCCAAGCTTAGAGCTTTCACTCTCCTTGATCATATTGTATCATCCTCCTCTCTTGATCCTTGAAAACTTCCTCCACACCAAACTCAAAACAACTCATTAGAGGGTTAGTGCATAATCAAAATTCACATGTTCAGAGGTGACATAATCATTCTTAACACTTCTGGATATTGCACAAAGCTACTGAAAGTTAATGGAATAGAAAAATCCATCAAGCATAGCAAAACAGGCAATGCGAAATAAAAGGCAGAATCTGTCAAAACAGAATAGTCCGTAAAGACGAATTTTATAGGTGCACCAGACTTGCTCAGATGAAAATGCTCAAATTGAATGAAAGTTGCGTACATATCTGAGGATCACTCACGTAAATTGGCAGAATTTTCTGAGTAGCTACAAAAACTACTGCTCAAATTCATGACAGCAAGAAATCTGTTTCTGCGCAGCAATCCAAATCTAGTATGAACCTTACTATCAAAGACTTTACTTGGCACAACAATGCAACAAAACTAAGATGAGGAGAGGTTGCTACAGTAGTAACAACTTCCAAGACTCAAATATAAAACAAAAGTGCTGTAGTAAAATCATGGGTTGTCTCCCATAAGCGCTTTTCTTTAACGTCTTTCAGCTAGGCGCAGAAAGTGTGTATCAAGTAACATCAAGAGACGAAGCATCAACATCATAATTTGTTCTAATGATAGAATCAAAAGGTAACTTCATTCTCTTTCTAGGGAAGTGTTCCATACCTTTCTTGAGAGGAAATTGATATTTAATATTACCTTCCTTCATATCAATAATAGCACCAACAGTTCGAAGAAAAGGTCTTCCCAATATAACGGGATAAGATGCATTGCATTCAATATCCAAGACAACAAAATCAACGGGGACAAGGTTATTGTTAACCATAATACGAACATTATCAACACTCCCCAAAGGTTTCTTTGTAGAATTATCAACAAGATTAACATCCAAATAACAATTTTTCAATGGTGGCAAGTCAAGCATGTTATAGATTTTTCTAGGCATAACGGAAATACTTGCACCAAGATCACATAAAGCATTACAATCAAAGTCATTGACCTTCATCTTAATGATGGGCTCCCAACCATCCTCTAACTTCCTAGGAATAGAAGCTTCACGATTTAATTTCTCTTCTCTAGCTTTTATGAGAGCATTTGTAATATGTTTTGTAAAGGCCAAATTTATAGCACTAGCATTAGGACTTTTTGCAAGTTTTTGTAAGAACTTTATAACTTCAGAGATGTGACAATCATCAAAATCTAAACCATTATAATCTAAAGCAATGGGATCATTATCCCCAATGTTGGAAATTTTTTTAGCAGTTTTATCACAGGCAGTTTCAGCAGTTTTAGTAGTTTCCGGCAGTTTTGCAGGCTTTGCATTAGAAGTAGAAACATTGCCAACATCAATTATTTTACCATTTATAGTAGGAGGTGCAGCAACATGTGGAGCATTAGCATTACTAGTGGTGGTAATAGTCCAAACTTTAGCTATATTATCTTGTTTAGCATTTTCTTCTTTTTCCCACCTAGCTCGCAATTCGGCCATCAATCTTATATTCTCATTAATTCTAACTTGGATGGCATTTGCTGTAGCAAATGACTTAATATCTTTATTTTCATTAGGAATAACTTTCGATTTCAAAAGATCAACATCAGTAGCAAGACTATCGACTTTAGAAGCAAGTATATCAATTTTTCCAAGCTTTTCTTCAACAGATTTGTTAAAAGCAGTTTGTGTACGAATAAATTTTTTAAGCATGGCTTCAAGTCCAGGGGGTGTATTCCTATTATTGTTGTAAGAATTCCCGTAAGAATTACCATAACCGTTACCATTATTATAAGGATATGGCCTATAGTTGTTACTAGAATTGTTCCGATAAGCATTGTTGTTGAAATTATTATTTTTAATAAAGTTCACATCAACATGTTCTTCTTGAGCAACCAATGAAGCTAACGGAACATTATTAGGATCAACATTAGTCCTACCATTCACAAGCATAGACATAATAGCATCAATCTTATCACTCAAGGAAGAGGTTTCTTCAACAGAATTTACCTTCTTACCTTGTGGAACTCTTTCCGTGTGCCATTCAGAGTAATTAATCATCATATTATCAAGAAGCTTCGTTGCGGCGCCTAGAGTGATGGACATAAAGGTACCTCCAGCAGCTGAATCTAATAGGTTCCGTGAAGAAAAATTCAGTCCTGCATAAAAGGTTTGAATGATCATCCAAGTAGTCAGTCCATGGGTTGGGCAATTTTTAACCAAAGATTTCATTCTTTCCCAAGCTTGGGCAACATGCTCAGTATCCAATTGCTTAAAATTCATTATGCTACTTCTCAAAGATATAATTTTAGCAGGAGGTTAATATCTACCAATGAAAGCATCCTTACATTTAGTCCATGAATCAATACTATTCTTAGGCAGAGATAGCAACCAATCTTTAGCTCTTCCTCTTAGTGAGAAAGGAAACAATTTTAACTTTATAATGTCACCATCTACATCCTTATACTTTTGCATTTCACAAAGTTCAACAAAATTATTAAGATGGGCAGCAGCATCATCGGAACTAACACCGGAAAATTGCTCTCTCATAACAAGATTTAGTAAAGCAGGTTTAATTTCAAAGAATTCTGCTGTAGTAGCAGGTGGAGCAATAGGTGTGCATAAGAAATCATTATTATTTGTGTTTGTGAAGTCACACAACTTAGTATTTTCAGGAGTACCCATTTCAGCAATAGTAAATAAAGCAAACTAGATAAAGTAAATGCAAGTAACCAATTTTTTTGTGTTTTTAATATGGCAAACAAGATAGTAAATAAAGTAAAACTAGCAACTAATTTTTTTGTGTTTTGTTTTAGTGCAGCAAACAAAGAAGTAAATAAAAGTAAAGCAAGACAAAAGCAAAGTAAAGAGATTGAAGGTGGAGACTCCCCTTGCAGCGTGTCTTGATCTCCCCGGCAACGGCGCCAGAAAAAGAGCTTGATACGCGTACAACACGCGTCCGTTGGGAACCCCAAGAGGAAGGTGTGATGCGTACAGCGGCAATTTTTCCCTCAGTAAGAAACCAAGGTTTATCGAACCAGTAGGAGCCAAGAAGCACGTTGAAGGTTGATGGCGGCGGAGTGTAGTGCGGCGCAACACCAGGGATTCCGGCGCCAACGTGGAACCTGCACAACACAACCAAATTACTTTGCCCCAACGTGAAAGTGAGGTTGTCAATCTCACCGGCTTGCTGTAACAAAGGATTAGATGTATAGTGTGGATGACGATATTTGCAGAAAACAGTAGAACGAGTATTGCAGTAGATTGTATTTGATGTAAAAGAATGGACCGGGGTCGACAGTTCACTAGAGGTGTCTCTCCGTAAGATAAATAGCATGTTGGGTGAACAAATTATAGTTGGGCAATTGACAAATAAATAGGGCATGACCATGCACATACATGTTATGATGAGTATTGTGAAATTCAATTGGGCATTACGACAAAGTACATAGACCGCTATCCAACATGCATCTATGCCTAAAAAGTCCAGCTTCAGGTTATCATTCGAACCCCCTCCAGTATTAAGTTGTAAACAACAGGCAATTTCATTAAGTATGGTGCGTAATGTAATCAACAAATACATCCTTAGACATAGCATTGATGTTTTATCCCTAGTGGCAACATCACATCCACAACCTTAGGGGTTGCTGTCACTCCCCCGGATTTAATGGAGACATGAACCCACTATCGAGCATAAATACTCCCTCTTGGAGTTACAAGTATCAACTTGGCTAGAGCCTCTACTAATAACGGAGAGCATGCAAGATCATAAACAACACATAGATAATAGATTGATAATCAACATAACATAGCATTCACTATTCATCGGATCCCAACAAACGCAACATGTAGCATTACAAATAGACGATCTTGATCATGTTAGGCAGCTCACAAGATCTAACAATGATAGCACAATTAGGAGAAGACGACCATCTAGCTACTGCTATGGACCCATAGTCCAGGGGTGAACTACTCACTCATCACTCCGGAGGCGACCATGGCGGTGAAGAGTCCTCCGGGAGATGATTCGCCTCTCCGGCAGGGTGCCGGAGGCGATCTCCTGAATCCCCCGAGATGGGATTGGCTGCGGCAGCGTCTCTGGAAGATTTTCCGTATCGTGGCTCTCGGTACTGGAACTATTATCGACGAAGGCTTATGTAGGCGGAAGGGTAGGTCAGGGGGCACCACGAGGGCCCCACACGCCAGGGCCGCGCGGCCAAGGCCTGGGCCGTGCCGCCCTGTTGTGTGGGCACCTCGTCGCCCCACTTCGTTTCCTCTCCGGACTTCTGGAAGCTTCGTGGAAAAATAAGATCCTGGACGTTGATTTCGTCCAATTCCGAGAATATTTCCTTACTAGGATTTCTGAAACCAAAAACAGCAGAAAAAAACAACTGGCTCTTCGGCATCTCGTTAATAGGTTAGTGTCGGAAAATGCATAAATATGACATAAAGTATGTATAAAACATGTGAGTATCATCATAAAACAAGCATGGAACATAAGAAATTATCGATACGTTGGAGACGTATCAGCGGTCAAGGGATTGGTTTTACGCGCATGGGGCACGTTGGATGCACAAGGGAACTGTATATATACACGAAGACATAAGGAAAACCCACTTCCTATCGAAGCCTTTAGAACTGTTGCAAAGGAAGTTGAAGAGGGGAAGTTCCGTCCCGAAAGAGAGAAGGACCAGCTCACACGCGCCCTTGGGAATCCTGAGCACCCAGGACGAACACGAACCATACCAGGTGGCAAGCCGTGGTGTATTGGGTTTCCTGCAGAAACGAAGAAATATCCTGATAGAAGCCGTCAGAGGAAAAAAGATGTGGTTCAGGATCGCGTTGCTAAGCTAGAGGAGCAAGTGAGGATGATAATGTCAGGTGAAGTCACCCAACCTCAAGCTAATCAGCAGATAGAAGTTGCATTCGATGCTACCGGTCAGGGATCTCATCGGAAAAGCAGCATGGCTTCCACGGAGCTGCCGGGTGATGATGCAGATGTGGATCCGTAGATGGCTCCTCCCTCCCATGTGGATCCGCAGATGGCTCCTCCCTCCCCGCCTGTGGATCCGCAGATGGCTCCTCTCTACCCTGTGGATTATATCACAGAGTCGACACCTTGTGAGCTACATTTCAAAACGATGGGCTACTTAACGCTCAAGGCGGCGATCGGCTATGTCTTACCGCCAGTACCTGATCAAAGATACCACTTCAAACCAGTTCCACCTGGCTACGTTGTTGCCGGGGTGGATCAAGTTATGAATGGGTATGGGCCACTGAGGCTTGACCACCCTGCCGGTGAAGGGGATTTGCTAGAGCTGGGAGAAGCCAAGAACACTATAGTTCTATGGCGAAAGGAATTCATTGTGATTCCGGGTTGGAAGGCGCCGCGTGAGCCTTCTCCGCCGCCGCATGAGCCTTCTCCGCTGGTGCGTGAGCCTTCTCCGCCGCCGCGTGAGCCTTCTCCGCAGCCCACCACTCAGTCTAAGAGCAAAAGGCGGACCGCTACAGCATTGAGTCGTAACCGATCACCGAAATGCAAACAAGAGCCCCTCCCAAGAGTGCCTAAGGTTCCTCCCAAGAGACCTTATGACTATACAGATGAGGAAACTAAGAAGATCGCAAAGGAACAACACATGAAATCCATGTTTGGCAAGAAAAAGCCCCAGCCTGAGCTCGAGCCAGCTATATCCAAGGAAAAGAAGTTGAAACTGCTGAAGAGCCTTCATCAACCTGAGCCAAGTCTTTCATCGAACTATGACCGGTATATTCGCAAATCAAATGTGGTAGCAAGAGAGCGGTGGCAAAAAAGTAAGGAAGAAGGGAAACCAGTTCCCCAGCTTGGAGCCCAGAAAAACTCGTGCCCCCCGCTCCAAGTGTATCCCGATGTCCTACAGTGCCTTGATCCGCAGATGGTAAAACTATACAAAGATGAGGCAGATGCGGCCGGTATGAGTATTCCTGAGTACTTAAGCCGCATCGAAAACATGTTCACAGACCCTGTCCAATTAGCATACCATTACACGTACGGGGAACCTCTTGTCAGAGCTGCGGAGTTGCCTAATCTATCAACACAGCTGCGAAGACTACATAATTGGTACTTGGATGCATGTAAGGACGGTCAGAACTGGATCATGGTGGCAATAAGAGATGAGCACTACGGGCGAACTGACGTGATGAACATCGAATTTTGTGAATTATTTCAGTTATTCAATCAAGACGCCCTCGACAAATCTCTGCTGAGTGTCTACTGTCTGTAATTATTATTTATGTAATTAAGTCTCTACCGCGGCTCGTCCATTGCATGCATATAACTATCTATATTATATTATGCAGAATGAAGATCCGCGAATGCCGCAAGGGGCAAATCTATGATCTAGGGTTTGTTGACCCATATACCGTGAATGGGTATACTGTCGACAGATCTCCCAAGGACACAGAGAATAACTTGGTATATGCCTTAAGGAAAAACTCATACAAAAGGGCAATACTATTTCCTTACAACTTCGCTCGAGTGTTACCTGTCTTCACACATTAAATCTTTTTCGCTTAATCCATGTGTTAAGTGTAATTGATGAGTTATGCATATGTGTCCGCAGGTTTCACTATATCCTGCTAGTCATTGAACCCGACACCGGGGTAGTAGAAGTCATGGACTCGAAGAGTAAACCCGTTGAGGCGTGGGGAGACATGGCTAATATCCTCCACAAGGCTTGGAAACGGTTCGCCACCAAGTCTCCGGGTTTATAGAATAAAGAGCTTCGAATAAAACATGTACCGGTTAGTACTTCTGAGGCTAGGCCGCGCATCTCTTTAATTCTAGTTTCAATACCATTATTATCATTCTTGATTATATATTATTTTGATTGAACTTTGTTCTCGTAAAGTGCTTGACGCAAGAGGACGGGAATAATTTATGCGGGTTCTACGTTTGCGAGTTCATCCACCAGAATACCCACCATCTGACCAAAATTTTGGAACAACTTGATGTATGTAAACAACATTCATGACTTTATTTTATCAACTTGTGTTTCTTTCACATACACACATATATATATACTGACCACCGTACCTTCTTCAAATTATTAGATCGAACGGTTGCGGGACGGTCTTCTAGCAACCGAGCGTGTACGAGCAATTCAAGAAGAACTGGCGGGGTTCTTACTTGAGCAAGTCATAGCTCCAGACAGAGAACACTATGTGCCCGCCATCCAATATAACTAGAAATTATTTTCAAAGTTGATGTAGACATATATATATGCATGAACGTGTGTCACTTCGATCGATATATAATGGTTTCCTATATATATGTGTGTGCATTATAACGTGTTTCGAATGGAGGCAGAGTCTGCCGCGACAGCGTTTTAGTGAAAATTCCGCCGCGCGGCGAGTACGCCGCGGCAGCGTTTTAGTGCAATTCCCTGCCGCGGTAGAGTCTACCGCGGCAGGGAATGGCACCAAAACCCTGCCGCGGCACAACCCTTTTGCACCGGTTCGTATTACGAACCGGTGCAAAAGGTCCCCCGCCGGACGCTCCACAGACGGCCACGTGGTGCCCCCTTTAGCACCGGTTTGTAACCGAACCGGTGCAAAATGGGGGGGGGGGTCTTTTGCACCGGATGGTTTGCACCGGTTGGCCATCCGGTGCATATGGCCCTTTTGAACCGGTGCAAAAGATCAGTTTTCTACTAGTGTACATATCGTTGCTCAGCATAAGTGACTAGAAGGCACAACTACTGATTACAGCTTGCATACGAGAGAGTATTTGTTTATCCGTGTGATTCTAAGCTGCAAATAATGTCAGATACAAGCAAGGAAAACTCAGCTGATTCACCTATCAACAAAATGTATGAGATATTCAGCAAGTTACTTGAGCAGCAACAACAACAATTCAGTGCAGTTCCTCAGCTTGTCAAATATGCATTGGAAACCAATCCAGTTAAACTGTCAGGCCCTAGCAATTATGTCAACTGGAAGCGTCATGGTCAGTTGATTCTAAGCTCTCATGGTTACGAATACTTGCTTCATGGTGACGAAGAAGAAATGAAGAGTGCTGACAAGTGTTCTAGACGGATCAATGATAGAGTTTTGGTTTGGTTATTGGGAAGTATGGAACCCATCGTGCGCCAGCAGGTTGAAGTCATGATAACTGTATTTGAGGTATGGGCTGCGCCAGAGAAGCAATTTTCTGGCAAATCAAATAAAATGCAGGCCACTCGAATTATGGACGAATTCACTCACCTAAAGCAGGGCACGCAGTTGTAACTGAGTATGCTGGTGAGGTGAAACGTTATACAGGGATCTGCATTATTATCACCCTTTTCAACCCGTTGATAAGAAGGATTTAGCCATTCATCATAAATGGTTGGAGTCTGTTGTAGCCAAGCTTTTCCTTGATGGACTTAATCAGGAATTTAATCTCCGTCATCAGCTTATTTTTTCTAAAACTTTGTGGCCTGGACTTGATAATATCATCTCTAGTGTCCTTGAGGAAGAGACACGGTTGGCTCAATCTAAGGAAGAAAACTTGGAAGATTGGGAAGATCGCGCAGCTCTATCTATGTGGCATGCAAGGCTCGTCCATAAAATGGACAATAGTAAATTATGTTGTGACCATTGCAAAAAAGAATGGGCACACAAAAGACACATGTTTTGAACTGCATGCATGGTTTTCCGTTTTGGTGGGATAAATGGAGACCTCGGTCAGGGGGAGTTTAGGCACTAAGTAAACATCAAGCTAACCACATTACATATATGTGGGACTCACCAGTGCTAGATGCACGCGCTCTCGAGGAATTCAGTTTCAAGATCAAACTCTCTGAAGGCGATACCTCCTCCCAGGATCCCTCTAAGGCTGAGTCTAGTGTCATGTCCACTTCCTCCCAAGGTAAAGAATGTCATCAAGCCCATAATACCTCATCACAATCAGAACCCTGGATTATCGACACGGGAGCTAAAAATCATATGGCAGGAGCTTCTTAATTGGTTAGTACTTATACTCCTTGTTCAGGTAAAGGCAAAGTCCATGTAGCAGATTAATCCATGGTACCTATTGTGGGACGTGGATCAATCCGATGCACCAAGTCATTGTCTTTATCTCATGTTCTACATGTTCCCAAGTTCACAGTTAATCTACTATATGTTAGTTCACTCAATAAATCTCGTAATTGTAGAAGTTGGTTTGATCCCACTTGGTGTGCTTTTCAGGACCTAGGGACTGGGAGACTCTTGGGGACTGGGACCGAGCATGACAGACTCTATTACCTAGATGATGGAAGTGATAAAGTTTCCCTCACATCTTGTTTCTCTCATGGCCATGAGCTTCTACTTCATGATCGCAGGCTTGGCCATCTTTCTTTTGCAGTCTTATCTCGTATCTATCTTATTTTGTTTAAGTCATGTCCTAAAGAACTCATGGTATGTGACGCTTGTGAGCTGGCTAAACATACCAGGGTCCTTACTCAAGTGTTGGTTTGAAGAGCAGCAAACCATTTGAAATAATTCATTCAGATGTCTGGGGGCCTCTCAGGTCCAGTCTATCTTAGGGCACAAATGGTATGTTACTTTCATCAACTGTTTTAGCCGTTATAATTGGCTTTATATTTTAAAACGCAAGAGTGATGTTTTTTCTGTGTTTAAAGATCTGTGCGCTTTTATAAAAAACCAGCATGCCACAACTGTGAAAATTTTGCGTTCAGATAATGACACTAAATGTATTAAGATGAAGAAATTTAATCATTTTCTGGCCTCAAATGGTATAGAACATCAAACTACTTGTGTTAATACCCTTGAGCAAAATGGTGTCGCGGAGCGTAAAAATAGGCACTTACTGGAGGTTGCACGTTCACTTATGTTCACAACAAATATACTTAAGTTTCTTTGGGGTGAGGCAATAAAAATAGCTACATATTTAATAAACGGTATGCCTCTTCGTGTCTTAGGTTACAAAACTCCAACCGAGTGTCTTTTAAACTCAAATGAATTTATAGTCCCTCCAAAGGTGTTTGGATATGTGTTTGCTTTGTGCATGATTATAGAAATTATGTTGGTAAATTAGATCCACGGGCCATCAAATGTGTGTTTGTAGGCTATTCTCCATGAAAAAAGGGATATAGGTGTTGGTGTCGTTCAAAGCATAGATTCTTTGAAAGCATGGATGTAACCTTTCGTGAACATGAATCCTATTATAGTCCAACAAGTAATACTGGAATTACCTTGGCTACACCTGAAGTGCAACAAGAAGGGGGGCATGATGATACCGTGAACCCAGTTCTTGTTCCTTCTTCAGGTGGCTCTTTAATTCTTAATAATGTTCAAAGCCAAGGGGAGGAGAAAGATGATGATGGTGACTCTGAAAGAACATTTCCCGCCCTTTTGGGTTTTGTGTGTTTGATGTCAACACTAGGTATATATTTATGTGTGTTGATGTAGACAGGTACAAGCTATCAAGAAATATGTTGGATCGGTGAAATGGTATGGCTGTTCTAAAGTTCTGCAGGTCATTTTGTTTCTGGCGGAAGTTTCGGCCCCAGCAGGCGGAATGATGAAGACTAAGTCCTTGGATGTGCCCGATCTTCACGGATTTGGATGGGATTCGTGGGGGAGGTGGATGAACACGAAGAACACGGGTGGGTTTCGGGGTGGATCGAAGATACAAACGCAACACACACACACAACCGGTTGTTCTTCGTTGGCCCGATACACCAACCCAATGGAATTGCAAGAAAAAGACCCACAAGGAGTAGAATCCCTCACAAAAGATTGGCAATAGCAATGGATAGAGTTCCAAAGAGGAAAAGAGTGCAAATAGATAGAATTGCAAAAGCAAAAGATCCACAAACACCAGAATTCCTAGAATGGAAGAGATCCATCACCTAGAAGAGTAGATAGCTTCATAGATTGGTAGATCTAGAAGGGTTTCCCACATGGGTAAGAGCAAAGGTCAAGTTTCTTCTTAGTTCATCTCTAACCCTAATCTGGAGGAAGGGGTGAGGTATTTATAGGCCCAGATTCGTACAGGGGTAAAGTCGGCATTACATAAATTATCCTGGTCCATAGATGTGAAATCGACGGTTGAGATGAAGTCAACAGGGGTGGGGCCGGCAGTGCCGGTGAGGATTGGCCGGCAGTGCCGGTGGGGCCGGCAGTGCCGTTGGTTCGAGGCCGGCAGTGCCGGTCTTGGCTCTCGTCGCGTCTTCAGCTGGAGGGGCCGGCAGTGCCGGGGTCTGGAGGCCGGCAGTGCCGGGGTGAGCAGGCCGGCAGTGCCGGGGGCTTGAGGCCGGCAGTGCCGGGGTGAGCAGGCCGGCAGTGCCGGCCCTGAGGGGCGTCCTTCAGCTGGGACTCTTCTTCTCCTTCTTCCTTGTCCATCTTCGGGTCTGCTGTGATGTCCTTCTCTCGAGGTTCATATCTGATAACACAAAGCATATCGGCCTGAGGTAGCAGCCCATCCAATGGGGTATCGAGGTCAAGGGTAGTGAGGAGTGAGTTCACCTTATCATGTAGCGCTTTGACTCGGGCTCGCGTCATTGGTCCACTTGGGGGACTTGTTGGTCTTGGTGTAGCGTCGTCGGTGAGCGGGGCTACATCATCTCCCCCCCCTTGGGAAAGAGTCGTCCTCGACTCTTGCACCTCCTCATCTCCATGATAGGGTGACAAGTCCGAGACGTTGAACGTGTTGCTCACCAAGTACTTGGATGTCGGTATGTCTATGACGTAAGCGTTGTTGTTGATGCGTTTGAGGACCTTGAAGGGGCCATCTCCTCTTGGCTTGAGCTTGGAGTTGCGCTCATGAGGGAACCTTTCCTTCCGGAGGTGGATCCACACGAGGTCTCCTTCTTGGAATATTCTTGCCTTCTTCTTGGCGTTGATGCGGTTTGCTTGACGAAGCACATGTTCTTGTATGGTCGCTCTTGTTTCTTCATGTAGTTTCTTGACGGCGGCGGTGCGCTTGTCGAAGTCCATGTTGATGCGCTCGTGTAGGGGTAGCGGAAGTATGTCGAGTGCCGTGTAAGGTTCGAAGCCATAGATGACCATGAAGGGGCTCCTTGATGTAGTCTTGTGCTTGGCGCGGTTGTAGGCGAACTCCGCGTGGGGAAGGCACTCCTCCCATGACTTCAAGTTCTTCTTCACGAGGATGCGTAGGAGGGTGGAGAGGCTTCGATTGACCACTTCCGTTTGGCCGTCCGTTTGCGGGTGCGATGATGATGAGAACAAGAGCTTCACTCCAAACTTTGCCATGAGCGACTTCCAAAGATAACTCATGAACTTGACGTCTCGATCCGACACAATGCTTTGCGGTACTCCATGTAGGCGGACAATTTCCTTGAAAAACAATGAAGCAATGTGTGAAGCATCGTCGCTCTTATGGCAAGGTATGAAATGAGCCATCTTAGAGAATCTATCCACTACCACAAATATGGAATCATGACCATGCTTAGTGCGAGGCAAGCCTAGAACGAAATCCATGCTAATATCGGTCCATGGTGCATAAGGAATAGGCAATGGGGTGTAAAGACCATAAGGGTTGGAAGTGGACTTAGCTTGTAAGCATGTTGTGCACCGGCGGCAAAGGCGCTCCACATCTCGCTTCATCTTTGGCCAATAGTAATGAGTGGATAGCATCGCAAGTGTCTTGTCACGGCCAAAGTGACCCATAAGACCACCTCCATGTGACTCTTGCAAAAGCAATTTTTGAAGCGAAGACTCGGGAATGCAAATCTTGTTAGCTTTAAACAAGTAGCCATCATGCAAATAGAAATCATCCACTCCTCGTTCAACGGAGCACTTCTCAAATATGGGAGCAAAGAAAGAATCGGAAGGATAGAGTTCTTTGATCTCTTCAAGTCCCAAGACATGAAAATCCAAACGAGTAAGCAAAAGGGTGTTTTTGCGGGAAAGAGCATCCGCCACCACATTGTCCTTGCCCTTCTTGTATTTGATCACACATGGAAAGGACTCAATGAACTCGACCCATTTTGCATGTCGTTTGTTCAAGTTGTGTTGGCTTTTCAAATATTTCAAGGACTCATGGTCGGAATGAATGATAAACTCTTTTGGCCAAAGATAGTGTTGCCAAACTTCAAGAACACGAACCAAAGCGTAGAGCTCCTTGTCATATATAGGATAGTTGAGGCGTGCGCCATCCAACTTCTCACTATAGTATGCCACAGGTTTTCCATCTTGCATAAGAACACCACCAATACCAAGCCCACTTGCATCACACTCAATCTCAAAAGTTTTGGCAAAATTTGGAAGAACAAGAAGTGGTGCCTCGGTAAGGCGTTTCTTCAACTTATCAAAAGCATTTTGTTGTGCCTTGCCCCAAACAAACGGAACATTCTTCTTGGTAAGCTCATTCAAAGGGCAAGCAATGGTGCTAAAATCTTTCACAAAGCGGCGGTAAAACCCGGCAAGTCCATGAAAACTTCGGACTTGACCAACATTTGTAGGGGTAGGCCAATTGTGGATGGCCTCAACCTTGGAAGAATCAACTTCAATCCCATTAGCGGAAACCACAAAGCCAAGGAAAACCAATTTGTTTTGAGCAAAGGTGCACTTGGGGAGGTTAGCATAAAGCTTTTCATGACGCAAGATGCACAAGACTTCTCTCACATGTTGCACATGGTCCTCGAGACTTTTGCTATAAATGAGAATATCATCGAAATAGACAACCACACTCTTGCCAATGAGAGGTCGCAAGATGTGATTCATGAGTCGCATGAAAGTAGATGGAGCATTTGAAAGACCAAATGGCATGACAAGCCATTCATAGAGACCAAGTTTAGTCTTGAATGCCGTCTTCCATTCATCACCTATTGCCATGCGGATTTGATGGTAGCCACTACGCAAATCAATCTTAGAGAAAATCGTGGCACCGCTCAATTCATCAAGCATGTCATCTAAACGCGGAATGGGATGGTGGTATCGAACGGTAATGGCATTGATGGGGCGACAATCCATACACATTCGTTGCGTCTCATCCGGTTTAGGAACAAGAATCACGGGAACCGCACAAGGGCTTAAGCTTTCACGAACATACCCTTTTTCGAGGAGGTCTTGTATTTGGCGTTGAATCTCCTTTGTGTCTTCGGGGTTGGTGCGGTAGGCGGCGCGGTTTGGTAGTGGGGCGCCGGGTATGAGGTCGATGCGGTGCTCAATCCCTCGAAGCGGTGGTAGTCCATGAGGAAGCTCGTCGGGGAAGACATCTTGGAACTCCTTCAAAAGAGACAACAAAGACGAAGGAAGTGTTGTTAAGTTGTTAGTCTCCGATGATGGTCCCTTGCAAATGAGCACGTAGTGCAATATGGTGGATGGGTTGTGGTGCAATTCTCTCATCTCACTCTTGGTAGCTATGAGGACACTCTTCATCTCACTCATATATGGCTTGTGGCGCTCACTTTCTTTGTGGTAGGTTACTCTCTCACCACTCATCTCACTAGTGATGGTAGCTTCCTTAGCCCTCGCTAAAGCCTTTGCATTGTCCGCAATTACTTGGCTAGGAGTCATTGGGCGTAGGATGAACGTCTTGTCGCCGACCTTGAAGCTATAGGCATTTGTGTAGCCATCATGGCTTGCTCTTTTGTCATATTGCCAAGGACGACCAAGTAGCATGTGGCACACCGTCATGGGTACGACATCACACTCAACGGTGTCTTCATAGGCGCTAATCTTGAAGGATACGGAGACGGTGTATTGTATCTTGACATTTCCATTGTCACTTAGCCATTGCACATGGTAAGGGTGGGGGTGTTTCCGGAGTGTGAGGTTGAGCTTGGAGCATAGTTCGGTACTTGCAAGATTGTGGCAACTCCCTCCATCGATGATAACCTTTATTGACTTGCCATTGATTCCGGCTCTTGTTTGGAAGATGTTGCACCTTTGATCTTCATTGGGAAGTGCATGGGTTGTCAACACTTTGGTCACCACAAGGGACGGGCTTGCATCATGCACGCATAGGACTTGCTCTTGGTCTTCCAAGTCATCATCTTCATGATTGGTTGCGGCTTGTACCAAGGCTTCATATTCTCCTTCACTCAAGTACTCCACATCTCCATCATCTCGAGTTATCATAACTCTTGTGTTCTTGCATTCAAAGGATTTATGTCCTTGAGCTCCACACTTGAAGCAAGTGATGTTACTAGAACCCGTGGAAGCTTTGGATGACATAGTTGGTTGATCCGGCTTGAAGCTTGTTGTCTTGAAGGCACTCTTCGTTTGCTTAGGAGGATCCTTGGGAGCAATAGCACTTGTGTTCTTGATGCTTGAGGAGGTGGTTGTTGCATTTCTTGCGGCGAAGAAGGACTTTGTTTTTGCACTTGCTAAGTCTTCTCGCACTTGGCGCTCGGCTCTTGTTGCTTGATGAAGCAATTCAACCATGTTGGTGTAAGGCAAGAACTCCACTATCCTCTTGACGGGAATGTTCAATCCATTCAAGAATCTTGCCATTGTTTGCTCTTCTCGCTCATCCACATTGGCACTCATCATGGTCATGTGCATCTCCTTGTAGTATTCCTCAACGGATTTGAAGCTTTGCTTGAGTTGAGTAAGCTTGTTGAAGAGGTCGCGTTTATGGTGGTTGGGCACAAAGCGCTTGTGCATGACTTCTTGCATCTCTTCCCATGTGTCAATGGGGTCTAGATCTTCCTTGTCACGCTTCTTGTTCACTTCTTCCCACCAAACATTTGCATATCCTTCAAACTCAAGTGATGCCATAGCCACTTTCTTTGCTTCGGAGAAGTTATGTATGCGGAAAATCTTGTCAACCTTGAGAACCCAAGAGAGATATGCATCGGGGTCTTCTTCTCCGTGGAATTTGGGCATGGTGAATTTGAGCTTCCCAAAGATTTCCTCTTCATTGCGGTCATTGCGTCTAGGATGTGGTCCTGCATCATCTTCATCCTCATTATGGTTGCGAGGTTGTTGAGGTTGTTGAGGTTGTTGAGGTTGTTGAGGTGGATCCTCATTTCCATGGCGGTGGTTTTGGAGAGGAGGACGCCTTCCATGAGGTTGCCGGGGGTGTGGCATGACACTAGCTTCACTTGAGGCGTCTTCTTCATTTTGGTTCCTTGCTTCACCTTGGTGAGCATGAAGTGCTTGATGAGCTCGATAATTGAGAGGGTTGTGTCTTCTATTGTCCCTATTGTTCCTTCTTGCGCCATCATCTTGCGGAGCATCAATATTGATGATTTGGCGTTCTTGGTTCACTTCTTGGTCGACGTCATGAGGTGGGTTCCTTTGAGCATTGGCCACTTGAGATGGGCGCGGTTGCCCTTGTTGTTGATGTGCCTCTTGCTCATGGCGAAGACGTTCGTGCTCACGTGCATGAAGGAGAGCTTGATCATGACGAAGACGTTGTTGTTCCTCTTCGAATTGAGCTTGGCGATGTGCTTGTTGTAGTCTCTCTTGTTCAAGTTGAGCACGTGCTTGCTCCACATCTCGAGATTGTTGTTGAAGTACTTGAGCATCCACATTATGGTGGTGTGGGTCTTCATTAGAAGCATGGTAAGACAAGGATGAAGCTCGGTGTCTTGAACTATGAGAGCGCGAAGACCTTGAGTGTTGGCTTCGGTTGTTGGCGATGTTGGCAATAGCTTGCTCAAGGCGTGCCATCCTTTCTTCTTGCCTTCTCATGCTCGCCATGTTTTGTTGACCTTGAGTAGCAAGTGTGGCCCTCATATCATGGGCTTGAGCATCAAGCTTGTCATGGATGTCTTGCACTTGGACATTGAGGTCCCGTCTTTGCACTTGAGCTCGTTCTTCATAGCGTGCAACGGTCTCATCGATCCTTGCCGTGAGGTCATGGATACTCTTGTTGACGGCTTGAGTAGCTATCCAATGTTGGTGCCGTGTCATCGGTAGTTGGTTCCCTCTCCACTAGACATGGTTACAACTAAAACAAGAACTATGTTGTGGGGTTAGAGGAAAGCTCACAAGTAAGTCAAAGACTCACAACAAAATTGGAAAGGTGTATCAAGGTGAGGAACAACCGGTTACGCACACAAAAACAAAACTCTATATGGTGTTAGGTACGGATGTGGAAAGCCAAATGGAAGAACCAAACGAAAAGTATATTGTCAAAAGTGGGTAAGATCCAAAAGTCACAAGTCAAAGGCGGTGATCACAAAAGGCATGCACAATGAGGAACACATGCGTGGGACAAAATGGGGTTAGCGCGACTTGGAAAATGAGCAAGAACAAAATGGTCCTAACGAAGACTACTAGCTCGGTGTCACGCTAACGCAAGAGAGACCGTGGCTTGGTTGCAAAATTGAGAAGCAACAAGATTTGCGCAAGACGCCTCTCTTCTCTTTTCTCTCTTTTGCTTAAAAGCTTTGGACTCTTTTTTTTTTGTATAGGTGTCACTCACACACTTTTCTTTTTCTCTTTTTGTATTTTTTTTTCTCACTATGTAAGGATACTACTATCTATGTAAGTATGTCACACTTCTTTTGCTTATCTTTTCACACGAGCTTGCTTCGAAGCTTTGCTCAACACACGCACACCCTCACGGTCGGGACGCTTGCGCAATGCTTCGCAACACTAGAAAGCCACTCTCGATAGAAAAGATACGCAAAAGAGGCTAGGGATACAAGTTAGGAGCAAGTTATACCACTTGACGATGGTGGCCGACGATCTTGAACTTGCTATGGTGTTGAAAGTGTCAAATGAACCGCTTGAATCCTCGGGATGCCGTCGTCGTTGTCGATGTTGCGGAAGCTTGTGGTAGCTGAAATGGCACTCAAAACCGAAGACCAAACACAAATGGGAAGTGCCAAAACGAAAACGAAGAAAGTGTGAAAAATTTCGGGGCCAGCGGCAGTGCCGGCCTGACCGGCAGTGCCGGCGTTTTTGGGGCGGCAGTGCCGGCCTCGGCTGCTGTTCGTCGATTTGGCGGAAAACTGACCCGAAAATCTTCGATTTCGTGGGAAAATTGGCACAAACTGGTGGGAAAAGTTGGGGGAATAGTAGATCAACACCAAAGACAAGTTTCTATTGGAACAAAACCACAAATAACTCAACAAATCGAGAGATCGATCCAAGGCCAATTTGGGGCTATTTTTTGGGAAATTTTTTTTTTGGAAAATTTTAGGGCGAAATTGGTGATGTGGGGGTCAAATCCGTGGCAACCAAAGAGCTGCTGATACCATATGATGAGGACTAAGTCCCTGGATGTGCCCGATCTTCACGGATTTGGATGGGATTCGTGGGGGGGTGGATGAACACGAAGAACACGGGTGGGTTTCGGGGTGGATCGAAGATACAAACGCAACACACACACACAACCGGTTGTTCTTCGTTGGCCCGATACACCAACCCAATGGAATTGCAAGAAAAAGACCCACAAGGAGTAGAATCCCTCACAAAAGATTGGCAATAGCAATGGATAGAGTTCCAAAGAGGAAAAGAGTGCAAATAGATAGAATTGCAAAAGCAAAAGATCCACAAACACCAGAATTCCTAGAATGGAAGAGATCCATCACCTAGAAGAGTAGATAGCTTCATAGATTGGTAGATCTAGAAGGGTTTCCCACATGGGTAAGAGCAAAGCTCAAGTTTCTTCTTAGTTCATCTCTAACCCTAATCTGGAGGAAGGGGTGAGATATTTATAGGCCCAGATTCGTACAGGGGTAAAGTCGGCATTACATAAATTATCCTGGTCCATAGATGTGAAATCGACGGTTGAGATGAAGTCAACAGGGGTGGGGCCGGCAGTGCCGGTGGGGCCGGCAGTGCCGCTGGTTCGAGGCCGGCAGTGCCGGTCTTGGCTCTCGTCGCGTCTTCAGCTGGAGGGGCGGCAGGTCGGGACCGGAGGCCGGCAGCTGCCGGGTGAGCAGGCCGGCGGTCTGGGGCTTGAGGCCGGCAGTGCCGGGGTGAGCAGGCCGGCAGTGCCGGTGCCTGGAGGCCGGCAGTGCCGGCCCTGAGGGGCGTCCTTCAGCTGGGACTCTTCTTCACCTTCTTCCTTGTCCATCTTCGGGTCTGCTGCGACGTCCTTCTCTCGAGGTTCATATCTGATAACACAAAGCATATCGGCCTGAGGTAGCAGCCCATCCAATGGGGTATCGAGATCAAGGGTAGTGAGGAGTGAGTTCACCTTATCATGTAGCGCTTTGACTCGGGCTCGCGTCATTGGTCCACTTGGGGGACTTGTTGGTCTTGGTGTAGCGTCGTCGGTGAGCGGGGCTACATCACGGAAGTTCCGCCTTGGCTTGTTCAGCAGAAGGCTCTCAGCGCAGTCCTGTGTTCTGCAGTTCTCTCCCTGACCGGAAGTTCCGGTGGAGTTGGCCGGAAGTTCCGGTCAGCGGAACTTCCGCCCAACTTCCGGACAAGTTCCGGAATTCTGGTTTTGAGGCTCTGTGTTGTCCAGTATGGTTTTCGCCAAATTCCGGAACTTGGCCGGAAGTTCCGGTCCCCGGAAGTTCCGCCCAAGTTCCGCCCCAAAGTCTTTTGATCTGGACATCTGACAAAGGCGGAAGTTCCGGCCCTCAGGGCCGGTACTTCCGGTGGAAGCCGGAACTTCCGGCCATCCTGGCCGGAACTTCCGGTGTTAGTGTATTTCGTCCCAACGGCCAGATCTGAGAGCTCCAATCATATAAATAGCTTTCTTCTCCAAAGGGACAAGTTGCTCAATCATTGCAAGAAAAATCTGCCAAGCTTCACCACCATTAGAGCCACCTCAAGAACACAAGATTTGCAAGATCTCCTTCCTCCCCCAACCAAAGCTCTTGATCTTTGGAGATTCGAAGGAGAAGACACCGATCTACATCCTCACCGAAGCGTTTTTCATTTCCCCCTCTCTTGTTTGAGGGATCTCATGCTAGTGTTCCTATTTGGTTCCCTAGTTGATTTGTGTTGATGTGTTGTTATTGATTGTTGTATTGTTACAGATTTGGGAGCCTCCAATTCAGTTGTGGATGTGTGCCCCAAGAACCTTGTAAAGGCCCGGTTTCCGCCTCGAGGAAATCCCTTAGTGGAAGTGGGCTAGGCCTTCGTGGCGTTGCTCACCGGAGATCTGAGTGAAGCCTTCGTGGCTGCTGGTTTGGCTTTCGTAGCAACCACACTCCTCCAAACGTAGACGTACCTTCTTGCAAAGGAAGGGAACTACAGGAATCATCTCCGTGTCATCGCGTGCTCCACTCTCGGTTACCTCTATCCTATTCTATCTCTTATATTGCTTAGCTATATCTTGCTTAGTTGATTGCCTTGTCATATAGGTAAATTCACTTAGTTGCATATCTAGAGAATTTACCTTTGTGTCAAGCCTAAATTGAAAAAGAACTAAAAATTGGTCAGCACCTATTCACCCCCCCCCCTCTAGGTGCGGCATACGATCCTTTCAGACTCCTGCGAGGAAGATACAGAACATGCAACGGGGATTTTATCAATTCCATTATAGGGCACAGTGTCTCCCATGCACGAGGACCCAGGTATTTATACCGACTCTCCTAGTTCTGTAGCTCCTACAAGCACTACATGGCATAGTGATGACCAACCGGCTACTCACACCCATCAAGATATCCCTCAAAATAATCTGCCCTACTGCCTTGAGAAAACCAACTAGAGCCCGAAATACTCCAGGACACCTTAAAGATTTTGTTGGGTATAAATATGATATAGCTAATTTCGTTTCATATAAGTAATGTAGTCCATCCTTCAGAAGCTTCATTGCCTCTTTAGATTCTATTTCCATCCTGTCGCGCTGGGAAATAGCCATAGAGAACCCAAAATGGAAGGATGCCATGCTTGATGAGATGAAGGCTTTGGAAAAGAATAAAACTTGGGAGCTTTTGGATCTACCACCATGTAAGAATCCTGTAGGATGTAAATGGGTTTTCACAGTTAAATATACTCCAGAGGAAAAAGTGGATACGTATAAAGCTCGTTTAGTAGCCAAAGGATACCCACAAACCTGACTATGAAGAAACCTTTGCACCTGTAGCAAAGATGAATTCAGTCAGGACTCTTATATCATGTGATGTTAATCTTGACTGGGACATTTACCAAATGGATATAAAAATGCTTTCCTTCATGGAGACCTCCAAGAGGAAATATATATGCATATTCCTCCCGGTTTGAATCAAGTCAAACTACTGGAAAGGTGTTGCGAATATGCCGCTCATTATATGGCTTGAAAAATCACCACATGCTTGGTTCGATCGATTTAGGCAAGCCATGTTGAATAGGGGCTATCATCAAAGCAATGCCGATCATACACTATTCTACCAGCATGCGAATGACAAGGTAACAATATTGATAGTGTATGTTGATGACATTGTGATTACAGATGATGACTTGCATGAGATTACAAATCTGAAGCAATATCTTGCACAAGATTTTTAAGTGAAAGTCTGGGACATTTAAGATATTTTCTTTGCATAGAAGTCTCACGAGGGTCAAAGGGCATATTTATGTCACAACGGAAATACGTCCTAGATTTACTTAAGGAAACTGGTATGCACGATTCACGACCTGCGGCTACACCAATTGAGCAAAATCATCGGTTGAGTGCTGATGTTGGGGCTTCAGTTGATAGGGAATGTTATCAAAGGCTAGTAGGGAGATTCATTTATCTATCACATACACGTCCAAATATAGCCTATGATGTCAGTGTTGTGAGTCCATTTATGCATGATCGAAAAACAACACATATGGATGATGTCTATAGAATTCTGCGCTACTTAAATGGAAGTCCAGGAAAGGGCATCCTATATACAAAACGAGGAGAGTTGCATGTTGAGTGTTATACTGATGCTGATTGGGCGGGTTCATTGGAAGATCGGAGATCAACATTTAGGTATTGTGCATTTTTTGGAGGGAATCTTTGTTGGAGATATGCCCAAGAGGCAATAATAAATGAGTTATTGTTATATCTTAGTGTTCATGATAAATGTTTACATCCCATGCTATAATTGTATTAACCGAAACATTGATACATGTGTGTTATGTAAACAACAAGGAGTCCCTAGTAAGCCTCTTGTATAACTAGCTTGTTGATTAATAGATGATCATGGTTTCGTGATCATGAACATTGGATATTGTTGATACGTCTCCGACGTATCGATAATTTCTTATGTTCCATGCCACATTATTGATGATATCTACATGTTTTATGCACACTTTATGTCATATTCGTGCATTTTCTGGAACTAACCTATTAACAAGATGCCGAAGTGCCACTTGTCGTTTTCTACTCGTTTTTGGTTCCGTAAATCCTAGTAAAGAAATATTCTCGAATTGGACGAAATCAACGCCCAGTGGTCCTATTTTGCCACGAAGCTTCCGTAAGACCGAAGAGGAGACGAAGTGGGGCCACGAGGTGGCCACACCCTAGGGCGGCGCGGCCCAGTGCCCCGGCCGCGCCGACCTGTAGTGTGGGGCCCTCGTGTGGCCCCCCGACCTGCCCTTCCGCCTACAAATAGCCTTCGTCGCGAAACCCCCAAGCACCGAGAGCCACGATACGGAAAACCTTCCAAAGATGCCGCCGCCGCCAATCCCATCTCGGGGGATTCGGAGATCGCCTCCGGCACCCCGCCGGAGAGGGGAATCATCTCCCGGAGGACTCTACGCCGCCATGGTCGCCTCCGGAGTGATGAGTGAGTAGTCTACCCCCGGACTATGGGTCCATAGCAGTAGCTAGATGGTTGTCTTCTCCCCATTGTGCTTAATTGTCGGGTCTTGTGAGCTACCGAACATGATCAAGATCATCTATCTCGTAATTCTATATGTTGCGTTTGTTGGGATCCGATGAATAGAGAATACTTGTTATGTTGATTATCAATTTATATCTATGTGTTGTTTATGATCTTGCATGCTCTCCGTTACTAGTAGATGCTCTGGCCAAGTAGATGCTTGTAACTCCAAGAGGGAGTATTTATGCTCGATAGTGGGTTCATGTCTCCGTGAATCTGGGGAAGTGACAGAAATCTCTAAGATTATGGATGTGTTGTTGCCACTAGGGATAAAACATTGGTGCTATGTTCGAGGATGTAGTTACTGATTACATTACGCGCAATACTTAATGCAATTGTCTGTTGTTAGCAACTTAATACCGGAGGGGGTTCGGATGATAACCCGAAGGTGGACTTTTTAGGCATAGATGCATGCTCGGATAGCGGTCTATGTACTTTGTCGTAATGCCCAATTAAATCTCACTATACTCATCATAATATGTATGTGCATGGTCATGCCCTCTTTATTTGTTAATTGCCCAACTCGTAATTTGTTCACCCAACATGTCGTTTATCTTATGGGAGAGACACCTCTAGTGAACCGTGGACCTCGGTCCAATTCTCTACACCGAAATACAATCTACCGCAATACTGTTCTACTCGTTTTCTGCAAACAATCATCATCCACACTATACATCTAATCCTTTGTTACAGCAAGCCTGTGAGATTGACAACCTCGCCGTTTCGTTGGGGCAAAGTACTTGGTTTGTGTTGTGCAGGTTCCACGTTGGCGCCGGAATCCCCGGTGTTGCGCCGCACTACATCTCGCCGCCATCAACCTTCAACGTGCTTCTTGGCTCCTACTCGGTTCGATAAACCTTGGTTTCATACCGAGGGAAAACTTGCCGCCGTACGCATCACACCTTCCTCTTGGGGTTCCCAACGGACGCGTACTGTACGCGTATCAAGCACTTTTTCTGGCGCCGTTGCCGGGGAGATCAAGACACGCTGCAAGGGGAGTCTCCACATCCCAATCTCTTTACTTTGTTTTTGTCTTGCTTTACTTTATTTACTACTTTGTTTGCTGCACTAAATCAAAATACAAAAAAATTAGTTGCTAGTTTTACTTTATTTACTATCTTGTTCTCCATATTAAAAACACACAAAAAAATTAGTTACTTGTTTTACTTTACTTAATATCATGCATGTTTTTATTTCACTAGTTAAGCATAATGGAAAACAACAAAAATATGAGAGATCTTTATGAACTTTATCTTGAATTAGGACATGATGTGTTTGAAGAGAGAATTAAAAAACCCATGGAACTTTATATGCATGCTAATGGGAATGTTATTACTATGAATGCTTTGAACACCATTGTTGCTAATGCTATGGAAAATTCTAAGCTTGGGGAAGCTGGCTTTGATGAGCATGATCTTTTTAGTCCCTCAAGCATTTAGGAGAAACTTTTCTTTTATGATTACAATATGCCTCCTATATATGATGATAGCCACTTTGTTGAATTTGCTCCCTCTACAACTAATAAAATTGATTATGCTTATGTGGAGAGTAATAATTTTATGCATGAGACTCATGATAAGAATGCTTTATGTGATAGTTATATTGTTGAGTTTGCTCATGATACTACTGAAAGTTATTATGAGAGAGGAAAATATGGTTGTAGAAATTTTCATGTTACTAAAACACCTCTCTATGTGCTGAAATTTTTGAAGTTACACTTGTTCTATCTTCCTATGGTTGTTACTTTACTCTTCATGAACTTGTTTATTTACAAGATTCCTATGCATAGGAAACATCTTAGACTTAAATGTGTTTTGAATTTGCTTCTTGATGCTCTCTTTTGCCTCAACTACTATTTCTTGCAAGTGCATCATTAAAATTACTGAGCCCATCTTAATGGCTATAAAGAAAGAACTTTTTGGGAGATAACCCATGTGTTATTTTACTACAGTACTTTGTTTTTATTTTGTGTCTTGGAAGTTGTTTACTACTGTAGCAACCTCTCCTTATCTTAGTTTAGTGTTTTGTTGTACCAAGTAAAGTCGTTGATAGTAAAGTTCATACTAGATTTGGATTACTGCGCAGAAACAGATTTCTTTGCTGTCACGAATCTGGGCTGTTTTCTCTGTAGGTAACTCAGAAAATTATGCCAATTTACGTGAGTGATCCTCAGATATGTACGCAACTTTCATTCAATTTGAGAATTTTCATTTGAGCAAGTCTGGTGCCTCGATAAAATTCGTCAATACGAACTGTTCTGTTTTGACAGATTCTGCCTTTTATTTCGCATTGCCAGTTTTGTTATGTTCGATGGATATTTTGATTCCATTGACTTTCAGTAGCTTTGTGCAATGTCCAGAAGTGTTAAGAATGATTATGTCACCTCTGAACATGTATATTTTGATTGTGCACTAACCCTCTAATGAGTTGTTCTAAGTTTGGTGTGGAGGAAGTTTTCAAGGATCAAGAGAGGGAGATGATACAACATGATCAAGGAGAGTGAAAGCTCTAAGCTTGGGGATGCCCCGGTGGTTCACCCCTGCATATATCAAGAAGACTCAAGCGTCTAAGCTTGGGGATGCCCAAGGCATCCCCTTCTTCATCGACAATATTATCGGGTTCCTCCCCGAAACTATATTTTTATTCCATCACATCTTATGTGCTTTTCTTGGAGCGTCGGTTTGTTTTTGTTTTTGTTTTGTTTGAATAAAATGGATCCTAGCATTCATCGTGTGGGAGAGAGACACGCTCCGCTGTAGCATATGGACAAGTATGTCCTTAGGCTCTACTCATAATATTCATGGCGAAGTTTCTTCTTCGTTAAATTGTTATATGGTTGGAATTGGAAAATGATACATGTAGTAAATTGCTAAAATGTCTTGGATAATGTGATACTTGGCAATTGTTGTGCTCATGTTTAAGCTCTTGCATCATATGCTTTGCACCCATTAATGAAGAAATACATAGAGCATGCTAAAATTTGGTTTGCATATTTGGTCTCTCTAAGGTCTAGATAATTTCTAGTATTGAGTTTGAACAACAAGGAAGACGGTGTAGAGTCTTATAATGTTTTCAATATGTCTTTTATGTGAGTTTTGCTGCACCGCTTCATCCTTGTGTTTGTTTCAAATAGCCTTGCTAGCCTAAACCTTGTATCGAGAAGGAATACTTCTCATGCATCCAAAATACTTGAGCCAACCACTATGCCATTTGTGTCCACCATACCTACCTACTACATGGTATTTCTCCGCCATTCCAAAGTAAATTGCTTGAGTGCTACCTTTAAATTTCCATTCTCCACCTTTACAATATATAGCTCATGGGACAAATAGCTTAAAAACTATTGTGGTATTGAATATGTACTTATGCACTTTATCTCTTATTAAGTTGCTCGTTGTGCGATAACCATGTTCACTGGGGACGCCATCAACTACTCTTTGTTGAATTTCATGTGAGTTGCTATGCATGTTCGTCTTGTCTGAAGTAAGAGCGATCTACCACCTTATGGTTAGAGCATGCATATTGTTAGAGAAGAACATTGGGCCGCTAACTAAAGCCATGATCCATGGTGGAAGTTTCAGTTTTGGACAATATCCTCAATCTCATATGAGAAAATTAATTGTTGTTACATGCTTATGCATAAAAGAGGAGTCCATTATCTGTTGTCTATGTTGTCCCGGTATGGATGTCTAAGTTGAGAATAATCAATAGCGAGAAATCCGATGCGAGCTTTCTCCTTAGACCTTTGTACAGGCGGCATAGAGGTACCCCTTTGTGACACTTGGTTAAAACATGTGCATTGCGATGATCCCGGTAGTCCAAACTAAATAGGACAAGGTGCGGGCACTATTAGTATACTATGCATGAGGCTTGCAACTTGTAAGATATAATTTACATGATACATATGCTTTATTACTACCGTTGACAAAATTGTTTCTTGTTTTCAAAATCAAAGCTCTAGCACAAATATAGCAATCGATGCTTTTCCTCTTTGAAGGACCATTCTTCTACTTTTATTGTTGAGTCAGTTCACCTATTCCTCTCCACCTCAAGAAGCAAACACCTGTGTGAACTGTGCATTGATTCCTGCATATTTGCATATTGCACTTGTTATATTACTCTATGTTGACAATATCCATGAGATATACATGTTATAAGTTGAAAGCAACCGCTGAAACTTCATCTTCCTTTGTGTTGCTTCAATGCCTTTACTTTGAATTATTGCTTTATGAGTTAACTCTTATGCAAGACTTATTGATGCTTGTCTTGAAGTACTATTCATGAAAAGTCTTTGCTATATGATTCACTTGTTTACTCATGTCATATACATTGTTTTGATCGCTGCATTCACTACATATGCTTTACAAATAGTATGATCAAGGTTATGATGGCATGTCACTCCGAAATTATCTTTGTTTATCGTTTACCTCGCTCGGGACGAGCAAGAACTAAGCTTGGGGATGCTGATACGTCTCCGACGTATCGATAATTTCTTATGTTCCATGCCACATTATTGATGATATCTACATGTTTTATGCACACTTTATGTCATATTCGTGCATTTTCTCGGAACTAACCTATTAACAAGATGCCGAAGTGCCGCTTGTCGTTTTCTCGCTGTTTTTGGTTTCGAAATCCTAGTAAAGAAATATTCTCGGAATTGGACGAAATCAACGCCCAGGGTCCTATTTTGCCACGAAGCTTCCAGAAGACCGAAGAGGAGACGAAGTGGGGCCACGAGGTGGCCACACCCTAGGGCGGCGCGGCCCAAGCCCTGGCCGCGCCGACCTGTAGTGTGGGGCCCTCGTGTGGCCCCCTGACCTGCCCTTCCGCCTACAAATAGCCTTCGTCGCGAAACCCCCAGTACCGAGAGCCACGATACGGAAAACCTTCCAGAGACGCCGCCGCCGCCAATCCCATCTCGGGGGATTCAGGAGATCGCCTCCGGCACCCTGCCGGAGAGGGGAATCATCTCCCGGAGGACTCTACGCCGCCATGGTCGCCTCCGGAGTGATGAGTGAGTAGTCTACCCCTGGACTATGGGTCCATAGCAGTAGCTAGATGGTTGTCTTCTCCCCATTGTGCTTAATTGTCGGGTCTTGTGAGCTGCCGAACATGATCAAGATCATCTATCTGTAATTCTATATGTTGCGTTTGTTGGGATCCGATGAATAGAGAATACTTGTTATGTTGATTATCAATTTATATCTATGTGTTGTTTATGATCTTGCATGCTCTCCGTTACTAGTAGATGCTCTGGCCAAGTAGATGCTTGTAACTCCAAGAGGGAGTATTTATGCTCGATAGTGGGTTCATGTCTCCGTGAATCTGGGAAGTGACAGAAATCTCCGAGATTATGGATGTCCTGTTGCCACTAGGGATAAAACATTGGTGCTATGTTCGAGGATGTAGTTACTCGATTACATTACGCGCAATACTTAATGCAATTGTCTCGTTGTTAGCAACTTAATACCGGAGGGGTTCGGATGATAACCTCGAAGGTGGACTTTTTAGGCATAGATGCATGTCTGGATAGCGGTCTATGTACTTTGTCGTAATGCCCAATTAAATCTCACTATACTCATCATAATATGTATGTGCATGGTCATGCCCTCTTTATTTGTCAATTGCCCAACCGTAATTTGTTCACCCAACATGCCGTTTATCTTATGGGAGAGACACCTCTAGTGAACTGTGGACCCCGGTCCAATTCTCTACACTCGAAGTACAATCTATCGCAATACTGTTCTACTGTTTTCTCGCAAACAATCATCATCCACACTATACATCTAATCCTTTGTTACAGCAAGCCGGTGAGATTGACAACCTCGCTGTTTCGTTGGGGCAAAGTACTTGGTTTGTGTTGTGCAGGTTCCACGTTGGCGCCGGAATCCCCGGTGTTGCGCCGCACTACATCTCGCCGCCATCAACCTTCAACGTGCTTCTTGGCTCCTACTGGTTCGATAAACCTTGGTTTCATACTGAGGGAAAACTTGCCGCTGTACGCATCACACCTTCCTCTTGGGGTTCCCAACGGACGTGTGCTGTACGCGTATCAGTTGTTAATAACAAGGTTATGTCATTGGGTGAATGATATAATGGACATACACCCAAATAAGCGTAGCATAAGATCAAGTCATTAAGTTCAACTTGCTATTAGCTTTCGATACATAGTTACCTAAGTCCTTCAACCATTAGATCATGTAAATCACTTACACTGGAAGGATGCTTTGATTACATCAAACGCCATTGCGTAAATGAGTGGTTATAAAGATGGGATTAAGTGTTCGGAAATTGTAAGGTTGAGGCATATGGATCAAGAGTGGGATTTGTCCATCCCGATGACTGATAGATATACTCTGGGCCCTCTCGGTGGAACGTCGTCTGATTAGCTTGCAAGCATGTGATTAGATCACAAGAGATGACGTACCACGGTACGAGTAAAGAGTACTTGTCGGTAACGAGGTTGAACAAGGTATGGAGATACCGATGATCGAACCTCGGACAAGTAAAGTATCGTGTGACAAAGGGAATTGATATCGTATGTAAATGGTTCAATCGATCACTAAGTTATCGTTGAATGTGTGGAGCCATTATAGATCTCCAGATCCCGCTATTGGTTATTGGTCGGAGAGGAGTCTTGACCATGTCCGCATAGTTCACGAACCGTAGGGTGACACGCTTAAGGTTCGATGTCGCATAAGTAGATTCGGAATATGAGATGGAGACCGAAGTTTGTTCGGAGTCTCGGATGGAATCCAGGACATCACGAGGAGGTCCGGAATGGTCCGGAGAATAAGATTCATATATGGGAAGTCGTTTTCCGGGGTTCAGGAAAGTTCCGGTGTTTTGACCGGAGCTTCTAGAAGGTTCTAGAAGGGTCACCAGTGGGCCCACTACCCCGGAGAGGGCACATAGGCGCCACATTGCATGGTGGGTCATGCCCACTATGACATGTGGGCCCAGGCCGACCCACCCCTAGAGATAAGATCTATCTCTAATTTAAATGGTTTAAATTTAGAGATAGAATCTATCTCTAATTTAAAGTGTTTAAATGTAGAGATAAAGGGGAAGACTTGGGGGAGGGGTTCTCCCCCCTTCATGCGCCGGCCAAGGGGAGGGTGGGGCCAAGGGGGAACCCTAGGCCGGCCCCTCCACCTATATAAAGAGGGGAGGGGGTGGCCGGCCACCACACCCTTGGACCAAACCCTGGCTGCCCCCCTTCTCTCCTCCACCATGCACTGCTCCGGCTTAGGCGAACCCCTGCAGTTTTATTCCTCCACCTCCACCACCACGCCGTCGTGCTGCTGGGATTCCGTGGAGATCTACCACACCTCCGCTGCCCGCTGTAACGGGGAGAGGACGGGCTTCATCGACACCGTACGCGCGACCGAGTACGGAAGTGCTGCCGGATTGCAGCACCGGGACGATCGACTACATCAACAACGAGATCTGATCTCGTAGGCTTTGGAAATCTTCGAGGGTTAGTCTCACATGCATCTCGTTGCTTCGATCTTGATAGATTAGATCTTGCCTTCTCCTAGATTGGATCTTGGATTTGTTCTTATTCGCGGTAGAATTTTTTTGTTTTCCATGAAACGAACCCATCAATCTTGTCTCATGGTGTAGCAAAAAATAAAGTGTGGTAGCTCGATCAACTGCAGAAGCTGAATTGAGATCCATGGCCCAAGGTATATGTGAACTTTTATGGTTGGAGATCCTTCTAACAGAACTGAAGCTGTAAAAGTGTAAGCCCTTGATGCTCTATTGTGATGATAAATCTGCTATCGATATTGCTAATAATACTGTTTAGCATGACCGAACAAAACATGTTGAAATTGATAGACACTTCATCAAAGAAAAATTAGATATCGAAATAATATGCTTACCATATATCACATCAGCTACTCAAGTGGCCTATATTGAGGGGGGGGGGGGGTTGTACTCCCTTAGTGTTTTATGTGTAAATGGGAAATTGGTAGAGAAAAATCGAGAAGTAGATAAAAACTCCAAAACTCATCCTCTTATCCCCATTGTATTGTATTGTATGTGTATCCTAGAAATAACATTGAGTAAATCAAGTAGAGTTTCCAGGGATTGCTTAAGAACAACATATCATTTTTATAGCATTCAAACGAGTTTCTCAAGTAATAGATTGGCCGACCGGTGAGGTGAGGGCATGCATATTTGTACACGATTGATAATGTGTGCCATGCTTATCGTCTCGTATTGTGTGACCATATCGGCACATCATGCACACCATGCTCTATATCATCACATACAGTAGTGTGGTGGGGAGGAAACGAGGCGAGCAAGATGGTGTGGTAGGCCGCTACCGTGATATCACAACTAGTACTGGATCTCCTAAGACTAGTGGTCGTGTGCTAGTGCAGAGCTCGCTGCAAAACCTATAAAACAGGACCCGACAAGTAGCGACATACTGGTCATGTGTGTCCACCATTATCCGTTGCGGGTAATTTCTGGCCGCAAGTACAACTAGACCCACAGACCGTGTGCGCTTTTTTCGCGCGACAACTAATAACAGTCATGTGTGAAAAAAAATTATGCCCGCTACCAGGGGTTGCTATATTGTTTTTTCGTACTAGTGGCTACAGGCTACCAAACACCGGGCGATTTTCGGTCAATTGATGCATGAGGAGCAACCAAAACAACACCCTAATTATGGTACATGGCTCGTTCCGAACAAGCTAGGACCCTCGCGGCACGTTGCTAATGTACGTGGAGTATAAAAAATTGCATGGGATAAAGATGCTGTCTTTGACCGCAGAACGCGATGCAATCTATCAGTTATGACTAGAATTCTTCATGCGGAGATAAATTAACAAATCAAACGTTCACATCCAAAGACAGCAAGCCAGCCAACCGGTCCTTTTGAGTTGATCTGGCACACACACTTGGCAATGAAATGACCGACAGCGTAAATGCATGCGAAGAATATCTCGCAGACCCGCTCTGATCCGACTGTCCATCTGAACCGGAATAGTCTTGCGGCGACAACATCACCACGCACACGCGTCCGTCGAAACATGGCACGCAGTTGCAGCCTGAGCGCGCCGGACGACTCGCTCTCGCCTTCCGCCGCAGCACAATGCGCAACAGCTTTCAAGTGCATCTCCAGCCGCGTCCCCAAAACGTTCCCCAAATCGTGCCGGATTGAGCGTTTGGGAACGTGTTTTGTTCGTGCCGTCTTTGGGGGACGTCGCTCCCCAGCCGCGTTCCCCAAACGCCGCCTCCAAACATTTAAAATACTTCTTTTTAACACAGAACCATTTATCAAATATAGCATATAAATAAAAATGTTTGCGAGGATTATTTTCAAATTAAATTATAACAAACAAATATAATAAATAGGGGTAGATGTTACATCAAGGTGCCGCGGTATTTCCTTTGATCCTCCACAAATGCTCAACGAGATCAGCTTGAAGTTGCTCATGCACATTGCTGTCACGGATCTCTGCGTGCATGGCGAGAAAATCAACAAAATCTGCAGGCAACTCATGATCAACCTCCGCAAGAGGCCTTCACACTCATAGGGACCAACATGTGACCTAGCATGATTCTTGCGGTCATCCTCGATGATCATGTTGTGCATGATCACACAAGCCTGCATCACCTCCCACATTTGGTCGTGAGACCAGTTTAGAGCAGGGTACCGGACAATGGCAAATTGTGCTTGAAACACACCAAATGCCCGCTCGATATCCTTCCTGCAAGCCTCCTGTCGCGTAGCAAAGTGAGAATTCTTCAGATCTGATGGATTCGAGATTGTTTTGACAAAAGTGGCCCATTTTGGATATATACCATCGACTAGATAATAGCCTTTGGTATATTCGTGGCCATTGATCTCATAGTTGCATGGTGGAGCATGCCCTTCCACTAGTCTGCTGAACACTGGAGACTGCTCCAACACGTTGATGTCATTGTGTGATCCCGCCATGCCAAAAAAAGAATGCCAAATCCACAGGTCATAATCTTCCACAGCTTCAAGCACCACACTGCAATATCCATGACTGCCTTTGTATATACCTTGCTAAGCAAACGAGCAGTTCTTCCATGCCCAGTGCATGCAATCGATGCTTCCAAGCATTCCAGGAAATCCTCTGGCAGCATTTTGTGCCATGATCCTTGCAGTCTCTTCCTCAGTTGGCCCTCTCAAATAGTATTTGCCAAACTTTCCCACCACAGCTCGGCAAAACTTGTACATGCACTCAATGGCAGTAGACTCACTCATGCGAAGGTAGTCCTCCTGTGTATCGGCATGTGCTCCGTATACAAGCATCCTCATGGCGGCAGTGCACTTCTGAATCGACGAGAACCCGAGAACGCCTACAGCGTCGAGCTTGAGCTTGAAGTAGGGGTCGAACTCTCGAACGCCGTGGAGGATATTCATGAATAGCCCCTTGCTCATCCTGTACCGGCGCCAAAAATTGTCGGCATGTGTTGCCTCGTCGGCGAAGTAGTCGTTGTGCAGCATTGCATGTGATACGTCTCAAACGTATCTATAATTTCTTATGTTCCATGCTACTTTATTGATGATACTCACATGTTTTATACATACTTTATGTCATATTTATGCATTTTCCGGCACTAACCTATTAACAAGATGCCGAAGAGCCGATTCTTGTTTTCTCGCTGTTTTTGGTTTCAGAAATCCTAGTAAGGAAATATTCTCGGAATTGGACGAAATCAACGCCCAGGATCTTATTTTTCTACGAAGCTTCCACAAGTCCGAAAGGGAAACGAAGTGGGACGACGAGGCGGCGACACAGCAGGGCCGCGCGGCCAGGGCTAGGGTCGCGCCGCCCTGGCGTGTGGGCCCCTCTTGACGCCCTCTGACCTACCCTTCCGCCTACATATAGCCTTCGTCGCGAATACCCCAGTACCGAGAGCCACGATACGGAAAACCTTCCATACACGCCGGCGCCGCCAATCCCATCTCGAGGGATTCAGGAGATCGCCTCCGGCACCCTGCCGGAGAGGGGAATCATCTCCCGGAGGACTCTTCATCGCCATGATCGCCTCCGGAGTGATGTGTGAGTAGTTCACCCCTGGACTATGGGTCCATAGCAGTAGCTAGATGGTTGTCTTCTCCTCATGTGCTATCATTGTCGGATCTTGTGAGCTGCCTAACATGATCAAGATCATCTATTTGTAATGCTACATGTTGCGTTTGTTGGGATCCGATGAATATGGAATACTATATTATGTTGATTATCAATCTATCATCTATGTGTTGTTTATGATCTTGCATATTCTCCGTTATTAGTAGAGGCTCTGGCCAAGTCGTTACTTGTAACTCCAAGAGGGAGTATTTATGCTCGATAGTGGGTTCATGCCTCCATTAAATCTGGGACAGTGACGTAAAGTTCTAAGGTTGTGGATGTGCTGTTGCCACTAGGGATAAAACATCAATGCTATGTCTAAGGATATTTGTGTTGATTACATTACGCACCATACTTAATGCAATTGTCTCGTTGTTTGCAACTTAATACTGGAAGGGGTGCGGATGCTAACCCGAAGGTGGACTTTTTAGGCATAGATGCATGCTGGATAGCGGTCTATGTACTTTGTCGTAATGCCCAATTGAATTTCACACTACTCATCATAATATGTATGTGCATTGTCATGCCATCTTTATTTGTCAATTGCCCAACCGTAATTTGTTCACCCAACATGCTAATTCTTATTGGAGAGACACCACTAGTGAACTCGTGGACCCCGGTCCATTCTTTTACATCGAATACAATCTATCGCAATACTTGTTCTTACTGTTCTCTGCAAACATCATCATCCACACTATACATCTAATCCTTTGTTACAGCAAGCCGGTGAGATTGACCACCTCACCGTCACGTTGGGGCAAAGTATTTTGGTTGTGTTGTGCAGGTTCCACGTTGGCGCCGGAATCCCTGGTGTTGCGCCGCACTACACTCCGCCACCATCAACCTTCAACGTGCTTCTTGGCTCCTACTGGTTCGATAAACCTTGGTTTCTTACTGAGGGAAACTTACCGCTGTACGCATCACACCTTCCTCTTGGGGTTCCCAACGGACGCGTGCTGTACGCGTATCAGCATGCCCCTCCATCCTCGGCCGGGGCTTCGACTTCCTTCTTCCCGACCTTGATCCTCCGCGGCGCGGCCTCTTCCTCTTCTCCGCCTGAGCGTCAAGCATGTCCTGGAGGGACGCGATGATCAGCAAATGCTGCCACAGGTCGTCGTCGAAGGCTTGCTCATTCTCCAGCAGCAGGGCAACCATCTCATCGTCGCTATCCATGGCTAAAGCAAAATCAATGGTTAAAATTGCGCCGAGGCAGACGACGCAACAAACAGCGGCCAATCGCGCCTACCTGGCAAGTCGTCGAGCACCTTCTATGCGCGGAGGTGGGGCGGATTTGACAGCGCGTTCTGGGACGCGCTGGCGACGCGGCGGTGGCACAACCGGCGGGAGCCCCAGCCGCGACAACGGTGCCGAATCTCAGCAGAGATCAGACGCCCAAACGGCCGGGAAATCCAGCGGCGGCGGTGGGGTGGGAGGCGCGGGAAGGAAGGAGCGACGAGAAAAGAGGCGCGAACCAACGGTTTATGCAAATAGTCGCCGACATGTGGGAGCCCGCCTCGCTTTTCGTTGTGTCCGGCGTCCCCGGTGCGTCCCCTGTGGAACGGGGACGGGCTCGGGGCGCCGGACACCGTATCGGGGCGCGCCGGAAAAAAATGGGCTTTGGGGGACGCGACTGGAACACATTTTTTGTCCGGCGCGCCCCAAATCCCTTTGGGGGACGCTTTGGGGGACGCGGCTGGAGATGCTCTAATCCGTTATCCATCCGGAACGTCGTAACAGTCTATGCTAGATTAGGCTAAGTGTTGTTTAAAAGGTATCACAATGAGTTAGAATAAGTCTATGGTAGATTTAGATGAGTTCTAAATATTGTGATGGATTCTACAAACGAAGGTAGAGTATGTCATTGTTTTGACAATGACTGAGGAGTTTTAAGTCACAGAGTTCTTTGAGAACTTGGTGTAATTCCGATAGTGTCAGAACTTTAAAGCTATATTGTGTGTGACAATATTAGTGACATATTTCGGACCACGGAATTAAGGTTCCATCAGAAGACTGGACATATATGATTAGTGTCGACTCATTT
Organism: Lolium rigidum; assembly: GCF_022539505.1. Lineage (NCBI taxonomy): Eukaryota > Viridiplantae > Streptophyta > Magnoliopsida > Poales > Poaceae > Lolium > Lolium rigidum. Next base: position 45,518,011 of record NC_061513.1, on the reverse strand, counting down.
GGAAAATGAGTGATGCGTTGAGACGCAAATGAATTGCAAAATACATATGTTTCTGAGCGTGTCAGATCCGTTGACTGAAACCTCTCCCGTGAGCAAAACATGATAAGCACCAGAAGGCCAAGGTGTTATATCTTTACAAATGTAAACTGATTATTGACTCTAGTGCAAGTGAGAGGCTGTTGGAGATATGCCCGAGAGGCAATAATAAAATAGTTATTGTTATATCTTAGTGTTCATGATAAATGTTTACACTCCATGCTATAATTGTATTAACCGGAAACATTAATACATGTGTGTTATGTAAACAAACAAAGTACCTAGTAAGCCTCTCATTTAAGTAGATTGTTGATTAATAGATGATCATGGTTTCCTGATCATGAACATCGGATGTTATTAATAACAAGATCATATCATTAGGTAAATGATGTGATGGACACACCCATAGTAAGCATAGCATGAGATCAAGTCATTAAGTTCAACTTGCTATAAGCTTTCGATACATAGTTACCTAGTCCTTCGACCATGAGATCATGTAAATCACTTACACCGGAAGGATGCTTTGATTACATCAAACGCCATTACGTAAATGAGTGGTTATAAAGATGAGATTAAGTATTCGGAAAGTGTGAGTTGAGGCATATGGATCAAGAGTGGGATTTGTCCATCCCGATGACGAATATATATACTCTGGGCCCTCTCGGTGGAATGTCATCTAATTAGCTTGAAAGCATGTGACTAGGTCACAAGAGATGACATACCACGGTACGAGTAAACAGTACTTGTCGGTAACGAGGTTGAACTAGGTATGTAGATACCGATGATCGAACCTCGGACAAGTAAAGTATCGCGTGACAAAGGGAATCGGTATCGTATGTTGATGGTTCTTTCGATCACGAAGTCATCGTTGAATATGTGGGAGCTTTTATGGATCTCCATGTCCCGCTATTAGTTATTGATCGAAGAGGAGTCTCGATCATGTCCGCATAGTTCTCGAACCGTAGGGCGACACACTTAAGGTTTGATGTCGTTTTAAGTAGATATGGAATATGGAATGGAGTTCAAATGTTGTTTGGAGTCTCGGATGGGATCCAGAACATCACAAGGAGTTCTGGAATGGTCCGTAGAATAAGATTCATATATAGTAAGTCACTTTTCAAGTTTGGAAATGATCCGGTGCATTTATGGAAGGCGCTAGAATGTTTTAGAACCTTCAGGAAGAAATCACCATGGAAGGTGGAGTCCCGGATGGACTCCACCAACCCTAGCCGGCCAGCCAAAGGGGAAGGTGGAGTCCATGGTGGACTCCACCTCCATGGCCGGCCATACGGGAAGGAAAGGGAGCAATCCCACTTCCCCTAAGTTTCACCCATATGGAAGTTTTTGAGTTGGACTCTTATTCGGATTTTGGGAAAACCCTTGGGGGTTCCACCTATATAAAGAGAGGCAGAGGGAGAGGGCTGGTTACACCACTTGGCAGCACCACCAAGGGGCTTCCTGGCCGGCGCCCCAAGCCCCCCTCTCTCCCAAACCCTAGCTACTCCCTCCTCCTTCTTCTCCCGCAGCGCTTACGGCGAAGCCCTGCCGGAGTTCTCCACCACCACTGTCACCACGCCGTCGTGCTGGCAGGATTCCGAGGAGGATCTACTACATTCGCTGCCTGCTGGAACGGGGAGAAGGACGTCGTCATCAACACCGAACGTGTGACCGACTACGGAGGTGCTGCCCGACTGTGGCACCGTCAAAATCTTCTACGCGCTTTTGAAAGCGGCAAGTGATCGACTACATCAACCACGAGATCTAATCTCGTAGGCTTTGGAATCTTCGAGGGTTAGTCTCACATACATCTCGTTGCTACCATCTACTAGATTAGATCTTGGCTTGTTATTCGTTCTTGCGGTAGGATTTTTTTGTTTTCTATGCTACGAATCCCTTCAAATCAGCCATTCTCAAGCAACCACTATCATCAAACAGAAACACCATCCCATTTTCTTTACCAGGCAACAGAAAATAGAATTTCATAGAATCCTTCAACTCTAAATGATCTTTGGCGAATCCTTTCACTTCCTGCAGAGAGAGTTTATCCCTCTCTATCTATGACAAAGCTTCATCTCCCCCAACATAATACATGTTTGGCCCAATACGGACAAACTCCCCCCATAGTGAAATCTAACAGTCAAAACCTCGCCCGGGTCCATGATTCAAGTGAAATAACAAGCAATGTGCAGTAGTATAAGCCAATGTTTCTATTCCCAACCAAATCAAGGGCAAACTCACAAGAAAAAACCCATCTTTACAGAGATCCTAATCGCGCTCAAAATTGAGAGAGATGAACCCTAACCCTACTGACGCAAATAAAGGGAAGCGCACATGAAAAGGATGCGGTAAAGGTGCAGATGCTTACCCGCTTCTCCGTCGTGTCGCCGCGTCGTTAGGTTCGTTGCAACGCCGCCGATCAACCGCCGGACGCCATTCTCGTCGCCATAGAGAAGGTGGAAAGCCAGGCCAAGAAGCGGAGACATCGAGGTGGGCTTCACTGGGCCGGCCCGGTCTTTTATTCACTCGCGCACCTCCCAGACCCACCGTCCCGGCCTTTACTTGCCATGTCACCAATCCCCGTTTGGCTATCGTCTCAGGGTTTAATTTGGACTGAGATTTGTTAGTTCAAGGTGCAAACGACAGGAATTTGGACGTGGGGGTTTGATTCGCCGAACCACTACGAACTCAAGGTTTAAAATAGACTTTTTTTTTCCTTTTTCTTACTAGTGGCTCCAAACAACCAAACACCTAGTTATTTTCGGGCAATCGATGCATTATTATATATGGCCCTTGGCCGCCTTTATATTATACATGTATTCCCTCTATCCACATAAGAATGACGATAACACATATAGACATACGCATGTCGACGTTTGGAGTATAAAAAATTTGCATGAGATAAGATGCTGTCTTTGACCGCGGAACACGACGCGATCTATCAGCTATGACTAGAATTCTTCATGCGGAGATAAATTAACAAATCAAACGTTCACATCCAAAGACCGCAAGCCAGCCAACCGGTACTTTTGAGTTGATCTGGCACACACACTTGGCAATGAAATGACCGACAGCGTAAATGCATGGCAAGAATATCTGGCAGACCCGCTCTGATCCGACTGTCCATCTGAACCGGAATAGTCTTGGGGCGACATGTCACCACGCACACGTGTCCCTCGAAACGTCGCATGCAGTTGCAGCTCTCGTCTTCCGCCGCAGCACAATGCGCAACAGCTTTCAAGTTCATCCATATCCCGTCCACCTAATCCGTTATCCATCCGCAACGGCGGCCTCAGATGGAAGGCCACGTCGCCGGCCGGCCGGCAGCGGCTGCTGACGACGGCGCAGGGCAGAAAACGACCGGGGCGCCCGGCCGGGCCGACTGGCTGACGCCTCCCAGGTGCCCCCCCTGATTTACCGGATTTAAACGCCCACCTACTACACCAACCCGGCCGCGGCAGCTGCCCGCGCCCGCCGGAGTTGATACACTTGTCCCTGGGATTCCCATCATTGCGCTCGCACATGCCCCTGCTTCCTTCCTTCCCGTCGCGTCTCGCTGTTAGGACATCTCGAGTGGTGCGACGCCGCGGAGACGCAAACCTGGTCTAAATATACGCCAGGTTTACGTCTCTGCGGACGCTACGCGGACGCGCAAAGTGTCCGCGTCTTCACCGGCCCGCCTGTCAGCGAGTCTGCACCGAGGGCACCGCTTCGGCTGTCAGCGCTTTCGCGTCTGCGCCGCAGTCTTCGCCATCAATGGCGCGGCTGCCTGTTCTGCGCGCGTACTGGCGGGCGACGGCTGGGCTTCTGCGCCGCCTTCAATGGCATCGTATCCCGCGCGCGGCTGGCCTTAAAAGTCCACCGGCCGCGTCGCTCCTTCGCCCACACCACATCTCCACTAGCACCACCACCGCCGCAGCGCCATGGGGAAGAAAAACGACTTCGAGGCCTCCGGCAGCGGCACCAAGAAGATCCCGCTCCTCGTCACGGTGGGGAGGCTCATGCACGGCAAATGGATGCCATGCGACGACGCCTGGTCCGGCGTGCAGCTGTCTGGCGGGCGGCGACTCGAGCTGCCGCCGGGTGCCCATCCCTCCGATGCACTGCGCGTGAGCCTGATCGAACCGCGGAGATCCGGCGCAGGAGGCGGTATCTGCCGGCGGACCTCCGCGCCGATTCGGCGTACGCCATCGACTCGGAGCTTTGGCGTACGTACCTGTCCACGGAGACGGACAGGAGACGAAGGGCATGCTTCATGGGCGACAGGGATTATCCCTTCGGCCCTGCACCGCCGGCTCGTCGACAGCAGGCGCCGACGCGTCGTCAGCAAGCGCCGACGCGACGTCAGCAGGCGCCGAAACGACGTCAGCAGACGCAGCACAACGACGCCGACGACCGCGAGGACGACGACGACGACGAAGCCTACGCCGCGTACAACAACGACGACTACGTCGAGGCGCTCGCGTACCATAGCGAGGAGGTGAAAGACGACAGCGACGACTACGTCGCTATCGTCTTCCACGAATGGCAGCAGGCTATGGCGGAGGGCCGAAACTTCGAATTCCCGGAGAACATGCGGACGACGAGATGGCGAAGGTTGCCATCCTCGTCTCCGAGTACGACGCGCCTGTGCAGCCGCCGCTGCCCCGCTACGCCACCGCCGTCATGCCGCCGGGCCTGTCGGCGGATGAAGCACTTCGACAGGCGCACTGGAGTCGGCGGCGCCTCCTCCACCGCCGCCACCGCCGCCACAGCCTTATCCCTGGGCGCCTCCTCCACCGCCGCCACAGCCTTATCCCTGGGTGCCTGATACGCGTACAGCACGCGTCCGTTGGGAACCCCAAGAGGAAGGTGTGATGCGTACAGCGGCAAGTTTTTCCTCAGTAAGAAACCAAGGTTTATCGAAGCAGTAGGAGCCAAGAAGCACGTTGAAGGTTGATGGCGGCGGAGTGTAGTGTGGCGCAACACCAGGGATTCCGGTGCCAACGTGGAACCTTCACAACACAACCAAATTACTTTGCCCCAACGTGACAGTGAGGTTGTCAATCTCACCGGCTTGCTGTAACAAAGGATTAGATGTATAGTGTGGATGATGATGTTTGCAGAAAACAGTAAAACGAGTATTGCAGTAGATTGTATTCGATGTAAAAGAATGAACCGGGGTCCACAGTTCACTAGTGGTGTCTCTCCCATAAGATAAATAGCATGTTGGGTGAACAAATTACAGTTGGGCAATTGACAAATAAAGAGGGCATGACCATGCACATACATGTTATGATGAGTAGTGTGAGATTTAATTGGGCATTACGACAAAGTACATAGACCGCTATCCAGCATGCATCTATGCCTAAAAAGTACACCTTCAGGTTATCATCCGAACCCCCTCCAGTATTAAGTTGCATTAAGTATGGTGCGTAATGTAATCAACAAATACATCCTTAGACATAGCATTGATGTTTTATCCCTAGTGGTAACAGCACATCCACAACCTTAGAACTTTTTGTCACTGTCCCAGATTTAATGGAGGCATGAATCCACTATCGAGCATAAGTACTCCCTCTTGGAGTTACAAGTAACGACTTGACCAGAGCCTCTACTAATAACGGAGAGCATGCAAGATCATAAACAACACATAGATGATAGATTGATAATCAACATAACATAGCATTCACTATTCATCGGATCCCAACAAACGCAACATGTAGCATTACAAATAGATGATCTTGATCATGTTAGGCAGCTCACAAGATTCAACAATGATAGCACAATTAGGAGAAGACAACCATCTAGCTACTGCTATGGACCCATAGTCCAGGGGTGAACTACTCACACATCACTCCGGAGGCGACCATGGCGGTGAAGAATCCTCTGGGAGATGATTCCCCTCTCCGGCAGGGTGCCGGAGGCGATCTCCTGAATCCCCCAAGATGGGATTGGCGGCGGCGGCGTCTCTGGAAGGTTTTCCGTATCGTGGCTCTCGGTACTGGGGTATTCGCGACGAAGACTTTAAGTAGGCGGAAGGGGTAGGTCAGGGGGCGCCACGAGGGCCCCACACGCTAAAAAAAAGCCAGCACCTGGGTCGCGCCGCCCTGTTGTGTGGGCGCCTCGTCGCCCTACTTCGTTTCCCTTTCGGTGTTCTGGAAGCTTCGTGGAAAAATAGGCCCCCGGGCGTTGATTTCGTCCAATTCCGAGAATATTTCCTTACTAGGATTTCTGAAACAAAAAACAGCAGAAAACAGCAACTAGCTCTTCGGCATCTCGTTAATAGGTTAGTGCCGGAAAATGCATAAATATGACATAAAGTATGTATAAAACATGTGAGTATCATCATAAAAGTAGCATGGAACATAAGAAATTATCGATACGTTGGAGGCGTATCAGCATCCCCAAGCTTAGTTCCTACTCGTCCCGTGTAGGTAAACGATAACAAAGATAATTTCTGAAGTGACATGCCATCATAATCTTGATCAATACTATTGTAAGCACATGTAATGAATGCAGTGATTCGAAGCAATGGTAAAGACAATGAGTAAACAATTGAATCATATAGCAAAGACTTTTCATGAATAGTACTTTCAAGACAAGCATCAATAAGTCTTGCATAAGAGTTAACTCATAAAGCAATAAATTCAAAGTAAAGACATTGAAGCAACACAAAGGAAGATTAAGTTTCAGCGGTTGCTTTCAACTTATAACATGTATATCTCATGGATAGTTGTCAACATAAAGTAATATAATAAGTGCAATATGCAAGTATGTAGGAATCAATGCACAGTTAACACAAGTGTTTGCTTGTTAAGATGGAGAGAAGTGGGTAAACTGACTCAACATAAAAGTAGAAGAAAGGCCCTTCGCAGAGGGAAGCATTGATTGCTATATTTGTGCTAGAGCTTTTATTTTGAAAACAAGAAACAATTTTGTCAACGGTAGTAATAAAGCATATGCATTATGTAAATTATATCCTACAAGTTGCAAGCCTCATGCATAGATTACCAATAGTGCCCGCACCTTGTCCTAATTAGCTCGGATTAACATGGATTATCATCCCAATACATATGTTTTAACCAACTGTCGCAAAGGGGTACCTCTATGCCGCCTGTACAAAGGTCTAAGGAGAAAGCTCGCATTGGATTTCTCGCTTTTGATTATTCTCAACTTAGACATCCATACCGGGACAACATAGACAACGAGATAATGGACTCCTCTTTAATGCATAAGCATTCAGCAACAAATAATATTCTCATAAGAGATTGAGGATAGTTGTCCAAAACTGAAACTTCCACCATGGATCATGGCTTTAGTTAGCGGCCCAATGCTCTTCTCTAACAATATGCATACTCAAACCATTCAACTCATGATAAATCACCCTTACTTCGGACAAGACGAACATGCATAGCAACTCACATGATATTCAACAAAGGGTAGTTGATGGCGTCCCCAGGAACATGGTTATCGCTCAACAAGCAACTTATAAGAGATAAAATACATAAGTACATATTCAATACCACAATAGTTTTTAGGCTATTTGTCCCATGAGCTATATATTGCAAAGGCGAAGAATGGAAATTTAAAGGTAGCACTCAAGCAATTTACTTTGGAATGGCGGAGAAATACCATGTAGTAGGTAGGTATGGTGGACACAAGTGGCATAGTTATTGGCTCAAGGATTTGGATGCATGAGAAGTATTCCCTCTCAATACAAGGCTTAGGCTAGCAAGGTTATTTGAAACAAACACAAGTATGAACCGGTACAACAAAACTCACATAAAAGACATATTGCAAGCATTATAAGACTCTATACCGTCTTCCTTGTTGTTCGACCCTTACTAGAAAATATCTAGACCTTAGAGAGACCAATCATGCAAACCAAATTTAGCAAGCTCTATGTATTTCTTCACTAATAAGTGCAAAGTATATGATGCAAGAGCTTAAACATGATCCTTATGAGCACAATAATTGCCAAGTATCAAATTATTCAAGACATTCTACCAATTACCACATGTAGCATTTCCCGTTTCCAACCATATACCAATTTAACGAAGCAGTTTCAACCTTCGCCATGAACATTATTAATAAAGCTAAGGACATATTTGTCCATATGCAACAGCGGAGCGTGTCTCTCTCCCACACAATGAATGCTAGGATCCAACTTTATTCAAACAAAACAAAAATAAAAACATACAGACGCTCCAAGTAAAGCACATAAGATGTGATGGAATAAAAATATAGTTTCATTAGAGGAACACGATAATGTTGTCGATGAAGAAGGGGATGCCTTGGGCATCCCCAAGCTTAAATGCTTGAGTCTTCTTGAAATATGCAGGGATGAACCACCGGGGCATCCCCAAGCTTAGAGCTTTCACTCTCCTTGATCATATTGTATCATCCTCCTCTCTTGATCCTTGAAAACTTCCTCCACACCAAACTCAAAACAACTCATTAGAGGGTTAGTGCATAATCAAAATTCACATGTTCAGAGGTGACATAATCATTCTTAACACTTCTGGACATTGCACAAAGGTACTGAAAGTTAATGGAATAAAGAAATCCATCAAGCATAGCAAAACAGGCAATGCGAAATAAAAGGCGGAATCTGTCAAAACAGAACAGTCCGTAAAGACGAATTCTTTTAGGTGCACCAGACTTGCTCAGATGAAAATGCTCAAATTGAATGAAAGTTGCGTACATATCTGAGGATCACTCACGTAAATTGGCAGAATTTTCTGAGTTACCTACAGAGACTACTTGCTCAAATTCGTGACGACAAGAAATGCGTTACGCGCAGCAATCCAAATCTAGTATGAACCTTACTATCAAAGACTTTACTTGGCACAACAATGCAACAATATTAAGATAAGAAGAGTTTGCTACAGTAGTAACAACTTCCAAGACTCAAATATAAAATAAAAGTGTTGTAGTAAAATCATGGGTTGTGTCCCATAAGCGCTTTTTTTAACGCTTTCAGCTAGGCGCAGAAAGTGTGTATCAAGTGTTATCAAGAGATGAAACATTAGCTGCTCCATTATCTATAGTGGCATTAAGAGCTTTTTCAATTTTAGGCCTATAATGGTTTTTTGGTTTAGGCACCTTAGAAACATACACAAACTTTTGCTCCTTACCCACATAAGCTTTCTCCTTAAATTTAATGGAAGAAAAAGTTGAACCCAAGATTCTCATAGCTTCCTCAAGTTCACTAATCCTTTGAGTTTGATTATCATGGATAGCACAAGCTTCTAAGATGGCAATTCTCTCATTAACTCCACCTAGAGATTTGTCAAGTTTATCAGTGCTATTAAGTAATTCCCCCAATTTAGTCTCAATACTTGGAAGATTTTGCTCTATGGTTTCCAACTTTTTCATGACATCTTCAAAAGAGATTTCAGTTTTAACTTCATTAATAGGTGGTATTCCAAATAGACTCTCAATAATGCAACTAGCTTCTAAAGCAGGAGTGCCTAGGAAATTACCTCCCGCAAGACAATCAAGAACATACCTATTCCGAGCTAGAGATACCAACATAAAAATTCCTGAGTAGGATAGTGGTGGAGTGTTTCTTAGTGCACCTATTATGAGCATCACTAATTCTATACCAAGCATCTTTTAAACATTCTCCCCCTTGTTGCTTAAACGAACGAACTTCAACTTCAGGATTACTCATTTTAGCTATAGTAAATAAAGCAAACTAGATAAAGTAAATGCAAGTAACTAATTTTTTGTGTTTTTAATATGGAGATCAAGGCAGTAAATAAAGTAAAGCTAGCAACTAATTTTTTTGTGTTTTGTTTTAGTGCAGCAAACAAAGTAGTAAATAAAAGTAAAGCAAGATAAAAACAAAGTAAAGAGATTGGAAGTGGAGACTCCCCTTGTAGCGTGTCTTGATCTCCCCGGCAACGGCGCCAGAAAAAGAGCTTGATACGCGTACAACATGCGTCCGTTGGGAACCCCAAGAGGAAGGTGTGATGCGTACAGCGGCAAGTTTTTCCTCAGTAAGAAACCAAGGTTTATCGAACCAGTAGGAGCCAAGAAGCACGTTGAAGGTTGATGGCGGCGGAGTGTAGTGTGGCGCAACACTAGGGATTCCGGCGCCAACGTGGAACCTGCACAACACAACCAAATTACTTTGCCCCAACGTGACAGTGAGGTTGTCAATCTCACCGGCTTGTTGTAACAAAGGATTAGATGTATAGTGTGGATGATGATGTTTGCAGAAAACAGTACAACGAGTATTGCAGTAGATTGTATTCGATGTAAAAGAATGGACCGGGGTCCACAGTTCACTAGTGGTGTCTCTCCCATAAGATAAATAGCATGTTGGATGAACAAATTACAGTTGGGCAATTGACAAATAAAGAGGGCATGACCATGCACATACATGTTATGATGAGTAGTGTGAGATTTAATTGGGCATTACGACAAAGTACATAGACCGCTATCCTGCATGTATCTATGCCTAAAAAGTCCACCTTCAGGTTATCATCCGAACCCCCTCCAGTATTAAGTTGCAAACAACAGACAATTGCATTAAGTATCGTGCGTAATGTAATCAACAAATACATCTTTAGACATAGCATTGATGTTTTATCCCTAGTGGCAACAGCACATCCACAACCTTAGAACTTTCTGTCACTGTCCCAGATTTAATGGAGGCATGAACCCACTATCGAGCATAAGTACTCCCTCTTGGAGTTACAAGTAACGACTTGGCCAGAGCCTCTACTAATAACGAAGAGCATGCAAGATCATAAACAACACATAGATGATAGATTGATAATCAACATAACATAGCATTCACTATTCATCGGATCCCAACAAACGCAACATGTAGCATTACAAATAGATGATCTTGATCATGTTAGGCAGCTCACAAGATCCAACAATGATAGCACAATTAGGAGAAGACAACCATCTAGCTACGCTATGGACCCATAGTCCAGGGGAGAACTACTCACACATCACTCCGGAGGCTACCATGGCGGTGAAGAGTCCTCCGGGAGATGATTCCCCTCTCCGGCAGGGTGCCGGAGGCGATCTCCTGAATCCCCCGAGATGGGATTGGCGGCGGCGGCGTCTCTGGAAGGTTTTCCGTATCGTGGCTCTCGGTACTAGGGTATTCGCGACGAAGACTTTAAGTAGGCGGAAGGGGTAGGTCAGGGGGCGCCACGAGGGCCCCACACGCTAGGGCCGCGCGGCCAGCACCTGGGCCGCGCCGCTCTGTTGTGTGGGCGCCTCGTCGCCCTACTTCGTTTCCCTTTCGGTGTTCTGGAAGCTTCGTGGAAAAATAGGCCCCTGGGCGTTGATTTCGTCCAATTCCGAGAATATTTCCTTACTAGGATTTCTGAAACCAAAAACAACGAGAAAACAAGAATCGGCTCTTCGGCATCTCGTTAATAGGTTAGTGCCAGAAAATGCATAAATATGACATAAAGTATGTATAAAATATGTGAGTATCATCATAAAAGTAGCATGGAACATAAGAAATTATCGATACGTTGGAGACGTATCAGTGCCTCCTCCACTGCCGCCACAACCTTATGTCTGGGCGCCTCAACCGCCGCCACAGCCGCAGCCCTGGGCGCCTCCACCGCCGCCACAGCCGCAGCCTCCTCAACCTCGAGCACCGGCGGCGCGCCGGCGTACGCTCCCCGGCGGCTACTGGCCGTGGGTCATACCGGACCTCATCGTGGTCGACAGCGACGAGGAGCAGCACAGCGACGATGAGCAGCAGTAGGCGTTTAGTTTTTTTTAATGTTTTAAGTATGTAAATTATGTTTCATGTTTACAAAAAATGATTCGTCCTAAAAAAATGCGTCGTGCCGCTGGAGCCACCCCCGATGCAAACGGACGCGCGGTTGATTTCGACCAAAAAGGGCTACGCAAACGGACTCGCGCGGACGCTAAAATGCGTCACGCCGCTTAGGGCATCTCCAGCGGGGCGACGCATATTTATGTCCATTTGCGTCGGGCACGGACACAAAAAATGTCCACATGTCCGCATGCGTCTGCCCCTTCTCCAGCGGCAGGGACGCATTTATTTGACCGCATGCGTGATTAGAGAGGAGAGAGAGAAAAAAATTATGTTTGTGTGGCTAGGAATAAACGCATGCGTGATTAAAGGAGGAGAGAGAGGGCTGCATGCAGCTCAACCGGACACAAACGGACGCCGTCCGCAGAGACGCAATCCTGGCGCATATTTGGTCCAGGTTTGCGTCAGGATGAACACTGCAGACGTTTTGCGTCGCCTCGCTGGAGAGCGTTTTTTGTCCGCACAGACGCAAACGGACGACGCGTCGCCCTGCTGGAGATACCCTTACTCTGGTCCAGCGATGCCACGCAGGAGTGTGCACATGCGCTCGCTGACAGAGCAAAACCTGTCAGTGGCCTTCCACGAACACGTCCACGGTGGAAATTTATGTAGCCGGAGCACTTCGGTTGGAGTAACCGTGGCGGCGCAACTGCCCTGCTCGGATGAAGTGCGAACTGTTCGCCGGCGATCGTTTCGGACGCGTCCAGCACCAGGAGCTGTTCGCCGGCTCCATGCTGCTGGTCAATAATTCGGAGTTTCGGACACCATCCATTATCCATTGTCTGCTCCTTGTGGCCATGGTATCCGGCCGGCAGCGCCAGATTACTGTCTGCTAAACAATGCGTACTCCAAAGATCCACTTAACAATTCCTAGCACGTATTACGGGGAGCCGTTTCCCATGTGGTCACGGGCGGTACATACGCTCGTTCCGGTCATAGATCCACGCGATGATCAAGGCGGAGAACCTAGGAATGTTAGCGTAGCTAGCTAGATTTGGCGTCCCGAGATCTAAGCCGTTTTCTTGCTGGTCACCGGTCAACAAACAATGCTACCACCGCTACTCTGACGGATTGACTGACGGGTGCGGTGCCTGGTCCAGTATCGCCAAAGGGACGTCACTTTGGCCGTTGCAGGCGATAGATCGAGAGCTAGCAGAGCAGACCGAGTAGCCAAGGAAGATATGGCACAGATCGTAAGGCTCAGTCACCATCCACTTCCGCCGGCAAGACCGAGTCCATCGGGATGGCATACTCCCCTACCATCAGTCACGCAATGGCCAAACGCTCCTTCAGATTAGCAATGGTGGCAATCCAATTGGATGCTCCTCAACGCCAAACAGAAGATACTATGGAAACACACACATGGATTCGGTCGAGTATCCAGCTCCAGCCAGATACGGTAGGACGGCTCACGCTACGACGCAAATTGGCCACACCCAGAAAGATTCCATGATCTCACAAACTTTGACATGTACACGCACCATCCATTAACCGCGAAAATTATGGCCGCCGGCACGGCACGCAGGCAGCTTAGCGATTCCCACCTCGCCGTTCGGCTGCAGAACGCGCACCGCGCCGAAGTCGGCACCGACGAGAACGACAACAAGAAGAACAGAGCGATGAGTTGGCAGGGAAGGGATTACTGGATGCTAGCAGTCGCAAACAAAAGGAATAATGGCCACTTCTATCTATCTGCACATGAAACCGGCCGTCCGCCGGCGGCCGGCCGGCCGATCACTTCTCAAAACTGGGCTTCTGGCTCCGAGGGAATCCGTCCCGTCTGTCCCATTATTGCAGCGCCGTGCCGCCGTCCACCGATCCGTCGTCACCTCCCTGCCGCGACAGAGAAGACGAAATCAAGGAGCAGTCAGTTACAGAGAAGACGAATTTAACGAACAGACAACACGAATTTAACGGGCAGTCAGTTACAACAGAACGCATAGAATAGGGAGGCAGATCCGTCGGGTGCGGCGGGGGTTTACCTGTTTGTACTGCGGCGCGAGCAGGATGAAGGAGGTGGGGACGCAGGGCGGCGGGGCCTCGAAGAAGGAGAGCGGGAAGTGCTTGAAGACGACGCCGACGTCGAAGTAGATGACGCCGGACGAGGGCACGTCGACGCGGATGCTGAGGACGGCGAACCACAGGAAGAGGTCCTGCGCGGAGACGCCGGAGAGGTCGCTGATCCGGCCGTAGCTGATCTCGCCGGTGACGGTGGCGTTGTACCGCAGGTCGACCTCGGCCTTGGCCGTGCAGGGCGCCTCCAGGGACGCCTCGAACCGGCCGGTGGCCGGGTCGTGCGAGAACGCGGCGATCCCGGCGGGGAGCAGGCCCCTCGGCAGCCCGTGCGCGGTCAGCACGTCGTGCGCCGCCTCCGCCGCCGCCGTCGGCGCCGCCCCCGCCTCGCCGCACCATACCGCCGCGACGGCCACCGCTATCATCAGCAGCGCCCGCGACGACGCCATCGCCATTACCGGGAGCCGGCCGACGAGGAGATGAGATGGAACGGGATGAGGAGAGGAGAGGGGAGAAGAAGGCAATAATTGAACGAGGCGGGGCTGGAGGATGTGGAGAACGGATGGGTATGGGGCGGGCGTGCGTGGGGCCGAGCTGGCTGTGACCGGAAAAACAGGACGCGTTTAATTTGGCCTGCGCGGTTTAATAATGGTTCGACAGTAACAACCCGCGGTGCCCGCGGCAGCTGCGATTTTTCCGGTTCGGGCGCGCGGGATTGCTGCTGCCTGTTTCCTGTGTTTAATTCATGCCTTGTGTTTCCGGCAAATCTCCCAACTGTTTTGTTTCTCATCGTTTCGTTGCCATTTTCGAGTTGGATCGCCGAGTAGAGACAAGTTTAACGTGCGTGTTCAATGCGATGGCCAACCTGAGGTCTGGCTGGCGTGGAGATCAATGAGATGACTAGTCGAGGGCGTGGCGGCCACTCTGAAACGCTGCACCTGCACCGCATGTGACGCATGGCATACAGGATGAGTAACGTAATCTGTCATGGCTCCATCCATCCACGGTTAAGAGCATCTCCAGTCGCGTCCCCCAAACCGTCCCCCAAAGTGATTTGGGGCGCGCCGGACAAAAAAAAGAGTTCCAGCCGCGTCCTCCAAAGCCCATTTTTGTCCGACGCGGCCCGATACGGTGTCTGGCGCCCCGAGCCCGTCCCCGTCCCACAGGGGACGCTCCGGGGACGCCGGACACAACGAAAAGCGAGGCCAACCGACGCGGGCCCGACCCGTCGGCCGGCATGGAAGGCTAAAACCCCGTCGCCTACCTTTGGTCAAGCGACGTTAATGGCGTCCCTGTTTTCTCGGGCGACGCAGGACGCGTCTCGTCGTGCATGGCCGCGTGGCCGTCCGCGCCGGAGTTATTGCGTGCAACCACCTCGCGCCGCCGCCGTTTTAAGACGCCCGCCGTTATCGCCGCTCATAATCCTTCTCGTCGCCGCCGCCTCCCCTCCCGCATCCTCTCCTCGCCGCTCAAAAATGTCGAGCTCGTCCTCCCGCAAGATCGCCGCGGCGAACGGCTCGGACGCGGCAGCCTCACCGTGGCGGAGGCGTGGGCGCCGTACCACGCCCGTATCCGGCCCCGCCGGGACATGCGAGCTGCAAGCGGCGGCGGGCCGGAAGATGGCCGTGAACGGCATTGGCGTTCCGCCGCCGCCGAAGCCGCGCACGGAGCAATGGTGGGACGCCATCAAGGCCCGTCGGGCTCAACTCACCGCCGAGGAGCGGGCGGATCCGACATGGGCGGCCAAGGACAACGACGACCGGTGGGTCACGTACTTCAAGGCCAAGTACGACGTCGAGATGCACGGCACCACCGGCCTCATCGGCGGGCCCAACAGCTGGAACAGGGAAGACCGCGCCTCGTTCCGGGGCGTTCGGGCGCACCCTCGAGAACGTCATCCGCGGCCTCCGCAACGACGCTCCAAGGCCGGAGATGCGCGTCGCCGCCGCCGCCGTCTCCTCAATGGCGGCCGAGGAGGACGACGTACTCGTCCTCCTCGCACTCTTCTTCCTCGGGACCGGCGCGATCGACGCCGTCCTCGTCGTACCGGCTCGGCGCTCTACACCGTCCCCAAACGGGAGGTCAAGGAGGAGCGGCGGCACGCCCGTCAACACGAGGCGTGGCGGTAGCGGCAGCGGGCGGCGACGAAGGGAGGCGCGGCGGCGCCCTCCTCATCCCGGCCGGAGGTGAAGGAGGAGCCGGAGGAAGCGTCGCAGGCGGCGCCGGCCGGCGGAGTACGAGCGGCAGCAGCGGCTCATCGCCGCAGCCGACGACCCCGAGGACCGCCCAGGGCCGCGGGCGGCGTTCTTGGCGTCCATGGACGACAAGGACGCCCGGGAGGGCGACTCCGGACGCGGCGATCGCCATGTCCATCCGCGACTCCGGCAAGCCGGCGGTGGACCTCACCGACGACGGCGAGGCGGGACCAAGCGTCTTGGTGAAGGACGAGCCCGTGGACGAGCCCGCCGACGAGCGCGTCAGCGAGCGAGGTCGTCACCGACGAGATGTACAACTTCCGAGCAGTACTACGACGCCTCCGGCCGCCGCAAGTGGTTCTAGATTAGGTTTAGTTTTAAAGTTAGTCAAATTTCGTTCGAATCTATGTAAGTTTGGACGAATCTAATCGAATCTAGTTAAGTTTAAAATTTGCGAAATTTTGTTTGGGGGACGCGACTGGGGAGCGACGTCCCCCAAACGCGGCACGAACGAAACACGTCCCCCAAACGCTCAATCCGGCACGGTTTGGGGGACGGTTTGGGGGACGCGACTGGAGATGCTCTAAACAATCCGAAGCGAGATTGACGGGCGCGCGGCCGCGGATCGATCCACACCCAGCCTGCGCAGTAATATGGATGGTTGGTTATGGCGTGAGGGTCCCCGGGATCTAGCCACAGTGTGTCACATACACATACAGTGCGTTGCACGACCCAACAGGAAACTCGATCGTGCTAGCAGCGTGCAGTCCTAAAATTCTGCGAGGGTGCCAAGGAAAATAATGTGACCGTCACATGCAATGCTTGCCTGCCGGTCGGAATCTCGGCTTCTTTGGATCGGTCAATAATTGATGATTTCTTTTGCTCACAAATATACCACAAGAAAATACTTTTTTGCTCACAAATAATTTGATGATTTCTTTTTAAAGAGGTCAATACATTCACCTCCATGAAGGAGGCGCACCCTACGTCTATGAGCAGCTCTAAGAGATTGAGTTCAAGAATCTGATTTGACGGATCTTCAGAGTGACGAAGTCATGCGTCTTACCATCGACGGTAATGTCGTCTCCCGCTGTAAGAATATTTTGTTTTTATGAAACACCAAAGTGTCAACCCTCAAATTTAAACTTTGGTAGACTGGGACTGTCACTAGCCTCCTAACCATCCAACAAGTTGGTTCTCAGAAAATAGTTTTAAAGAAAGTGTCGACGATACTAAAAGAATGATAATATAATTTAATATAATCTTAATGTGTCACGTGACCTTGGCCCTCCATGATGTTGGGTTTCACCTTGCCTCTTCTATATGACTTCATACTCACCCTTCACTTCCCGCCTTGTTCGAATCTTAAACTTTGTTAATGCCCCTGCTAGGTTTCGTCTAACTTCACCATGCTCATCTTTCCAAGTTGATGCCATCGTCGCCACCTCCTATCTTTTCAAATAAACATGGAATCAGGGATCGTCATGCATCGTGATAAATCAACAAAACCTAAACAGGCTCAAGTTAGTTCACAACGCCACAACATGTCTAAAAAGGTTTTGAAGGGGTCAAACCCCTTATAGCTTACTCGAAGCTATTGGAATTGATCAACGGTTGTTGTAACAAACTGAGATAAAAGAGGACTCAAACCCCCACATAGGTGCCTAGTCTATAGTTGTTGATTTCTTTTGCTCGCAAATAAACTAAAATAGAAAAGTCTGCTCTAAGAAAATAATTTGATAAAAAGTGTCGACCATACTAAAAAAAATGATAACACATAATTCAAAGAGTCAGCGACCTCGGTCGTACTTTATGTTCGTTTCACCTCGCCTTATCTATATGACGTCTTATTTGCCAATCTTTGTCCCATACAAATCTCAAACTTTGTTGATGCCCCCCCTCGCGCTCGGTTTTGTCTATATACAACACCCTTGTATTTCCAACTTTATGACATGCCATCCTCGCCACCTCCTACCATTTTAGATCAACATGGGTCATCATCCTCATTTACATTGATAAATCAACAAAAGTAGAACATATTTAGGTCAGTTTACAACATGCCAACATGATTGAATTTTTTTAAATGGACCCAGAAGCCTAATGCCTTACTAGAATCAACAAAGAGCGAACTACAATATGTTAAAATCCATATGGCTCATCAAACACCGGTTACCAAAATCGTAGTGAGCACAACTAACAATAAGACTACACTGGAGAGATGAAGACGACGAGCTCCAAAGTTGATAAGGGAGTAGTCCAAGTGCCTTGCGCTGTCGGGCCAGCACCTCCTACCTTATTCCTCTTACTCACAATACACAATGCTACCATAAGCAATATCCTCCATTTTCCTCATTTTCACAATATTGTACTGCGGCATCATTGTCCTAGTTAATTAGGCAATCTCGTCGAGGGACATAGGTTTACACTTACATGTTTACCGAGCGTCGTATCCTTTTAAAATAACCATGTGGAGATCTAAGAGTATTTGTGTAGTTGCTTTAAAAATGGTTGTGCAAAAACAATGCACTTGGTTATTGACATTCTTCTTAAGTGGTGAAAAGGGTTTTTGCTTGAACACATGCCATAAATACACATATTTTTTTTAGTGAAATTGCATTAAGAATGATGCAAGCCACAACACGGGGCTGGTTGTATATCCAAATAGGTAGAGTTCTTCGCCCATCCAGAGGCTAGACATCATCTAGCTTACCAAGATCACTGATCACGCCCTTATTACATTTGCACCGTATGTTGGTGCTCAAATTTGCACCGTATGTTGGTGGAATAGGTCGGAACTCCAGCTCCATCAGGGTAGCTGGATGGTAGGCCGTAGGCGCTTGCGGTGCACAACTGCACATCACGAACCAATGAATGCAGCATGTCCCCTCTTAGCAAGTGACTGCGTTTTGTGCATCTGGATTTCGAGAGGCCAGCTCCACCGATCCTACAACAACAACAAGGCATGTGCCCCCTCATATCCACTCTGACATACCATTTGCGTACGTACCTGAGCAAACGATAAATTGTCGTCCAACTCGATGAAACCACAGCGGGCTCCACTACACATGGGATGAGTCATGAGTGAGATGGCAGAGCATCATCAAGTTCTCCTTGTACAACGGTGAAACACCAGAAATTGTACTGTACCACAAATGAATTGAAGAAAAAATCAGGATGAATCAAGTCTGGCGATTTATGACGTGACATTTGCGCTGCAACGTGGCACAGAGGGGTCGACGTAGCAGTGATTGATCGATCAGTGCTGACATGGCTCGAGCTGGCGTTGGATCTGCAAGTGTCGTTTCGGGTGCCCCTGATGACCACACGCTGTCGGGGGGGAGCACCATAATATCAGCCGGGCGGGGCCTGGATCGGAACAAACAAGCCTAGTACTCGATCCATCCACACGTACTCTACCTAGCAAGCATACGGGATTCACACGCCACCAGGTCGATCGATGGATCCTTCCTTGGGCAAAAGTATCTGGGATCCATTCTAAAATATCCCGGCCGAGATCTCCTCTGCTAGCTGCGGCTGCGTTTCTGTCTGTCTCCTTCCTTCAGTTCTTCTTTTCCTCCTTCCCTGCATGATGGCCGTACGTACAGCAAACACAGAGGGCCTAAATATGTGTACATCGCGTACTCTTCAAAGTAGAAAGAACGCTTGCCTCCAGGACAGCTAGAGCAGATGGTAGCTACCTTTTCTTGGGCTGCATGGATGATTTTTGGAGAAAGGCGGAATGATTGTGCATGCAATGCAGAGGGCTAGCCGCTCCTATAGATGGTGATGGCCCTCGCTGAGCACATCATGCACGGATGCGCCACAACCTGGATATACCTGTATGGCTCGTGGAGAAAGCCTGCCGTGCGTGTTCAGTTTCACAACGTAGGGTAGTTTCAGAGGACATGTGCGTGTTGCTCAGTTTTCCTTTTTCATAAAAGACATAAAGTTAAACGTTACACTTGGTCTATACATAACTAAAATGCACACAGACGCTTAAATTCAAAATATATAAAGTTAAAATAAAATAGCATGACGCATTATAAGTAATCATTAGAGAAACTTCATAGGCGTTTATGGTGATGGGGCCAATCCTAAAAACTACGCGGCCAACCACGTTAGATAAAGAATCACTCGAGGTGTCCTTCAACCGAGTTGACATGTCCCTAAACAGTCCGCGGTTCTCCACACTCTGTAGAGACAATCATGAACGGAGCAAAATTGTGCATCAGTAGGTAACTTGCACTATAGAAAAAAATGTACAATCTACATAGTCATATCGACCAAATTGCTCCCACCATAATAGTTATTTTAAACCTATGATCCACACCATTTAGCCAACTACAGAACATATTAGCAACACTATCTCGTAGGTGTAAGGTAGAACCTACGTGGATGACTGACGATATAGATCTAGCAAATTTGCATTGAAGAATACGTGTTTGATTGTCTCTTCATGGTGAAAAGGCACACTTTATACTTCCGTGTCATTTGCATTTCATAAGGTTATCTTTAGTCAGGATTACAACTCTACAAGGTATCATATAAAAAAACCTTAGTCTTTAGCAGAATCTTCATTTTTTAGATGTTTTATTGTTATTATCAACCAACACGTCTGATTGGTTTGTCGATAGTACATGGAATCCGTAGAGAATTTACCACTCTCACATAGATTCTATTGAAATTCATTTGCCCATTACGTTAATTGGACAAAATCCTGACCATGTAGGAAAGCATTTAATGATACAATCCTCGGACCAACAAGATCTCTTCTGAACGGCATATTTGATGGTGAAGACTTCAACAGCTTAGGGATTATTTCGCTTTTTTTACGTATAATATTGTACAAAACTGAATATTATTCTTAGAGTGTAGCCTTACCGATACACTTATCCTCCTAGAATCTTATTTTAAAGCTATCATTAATCAAGAATGAACCATGTGAAAAGAAGTATTTCTTCATCGTCATTAAGCCAACCCAGAAATGTGAGTCTTCTGGTTTCCAATTTCGGAGAAATTGCATGTGTATATTTCATTTTTAGAAGAGTTTGCGACCCCCCATATTTGATAAGGAGCTTGAAAAATCATTTACATAGAAGGGCTCTATTCTTGACCTTAAGGTCAATCATGAATCCCAAGTCTTCCTTTGATTTGTAGGGCGACAAATGACATTCCATCCAGCCAGTCGATATTTCCTTTTTTCCAATATCTCCTTGAATTTTGATTAGAAATAACCTAATTTTTGTAACACTTCTTTTTGTTAGCAAGTACCAAGTTTTTTTCGTGGCCGAGAATTTCGGAAACCGTCATTACTTTACTGCACGAGAAACACTGATACCGTCAATTTTTTTTGCTAGATTTGAATTTGAACTAGAATCTTTGATCAAATATACGTGACGCACTGTATTTATCAAATAGCTGCATGTGGCGTGATACGTCTCCAACGTATCGATAATTTCTTGTGTTCCATGCCACATTATTGATGTTATCTACATGTTATATGCACACTTTATGTCATATTCGTGCATTTTCTGGAACTAACCTATTAACAAGATGCCGAAGTGCCGCTCTCGTTTTCTCGCTGTTTTTGGTTTCGTAAATCCTAGTAACGAAATATTCTCGGAATCGGACGAAATCAACGCCAAAGATCTTAGAATGCCCGAAGCATCCAGAACACACCGAGAGAGGTCGGAGGGGGCCACAGTGGCCACCAAACCCTACCCCCGGCGCGGCCAAGGGGGGCGCGCCCCCTAGGGTGTGGGCCCCCTTCGACCTTCCCGTGCCGCCTCTCCGCCTATAAAGAGCCCCCGGATCAGAAAACCCGAGACCAATTGACGAAACCCACGTAAACCCGCCGCAGCCGCCGCCATCGCGAAGCCAAGATCCGGGGACAGGATCTCCGCTCCGGCACCCTGCCGGAGCGGGGAAGTGCCCCCGAAGGCTTCTCCATCGACACCGCTGCCATCTCCACCGCCATCTTCATCACCGCTGCTGCTCCCATGAGGAGGGAGTAGTTCTCCATCGAGGCTCTGGGCTGTACTCGGTAGCTATGTGGTTCATCTCTCTCCTATGTGTTTCAATACAATAATCTCATGAGCTGCCCTACATGATTGAGATTCATATGATGATGCTTGTAATCTAGATGTCATTATGCTAGTCAAGTGGGTTTTACTTATGTGATCTCCGGAGACTCCTCGTCCCACGTGTGTAAAGGTGACAAGTGTGTGCACCGTGTGGGTCTCTTAGGCTAGATTTCACGAATACTTATTCACTCGTTGAATGGTGTAGTGAAGTGCTTATTTATATCTCTTTATGATTGCAGCATGTTTGTATCACAATTTATCTATGTGCTACTCTAGTGATTTGTTATTAAAGTAGTTTATTCCTCCCGCATGTGTGCAAAGGTGACAAGTGCGTGCACCGTGTTAGTACTTGGTTTATGCTATGATCAAGATCTCTTGTAGATTGCGAAGTTAACTATTGCTATGATAATATTGATGTGATCTATTCCTCCTACATATGCATGAAGGTGACAAGTGTGCATGCTATGCTAGTACTTGGTTTAGTCTGTTGATCTATCTTACACTAAAGGTTACTAAAATATGAGCATTATTGTGGAGCTTGTTAACTCCGGCATTGAGGGTTCGTGTAATCCTACGCAATGTGTTCATCATCCAACAAAAGTGTAGAGTATGCATTTATCTATTCTGTTATGTGATCAATGTTGAGAGTGTCCACTAGTGAAAGTGTAATCCCTAGGCCTTGTTCCTAAATACCGCCGAGTTACTACCGCTTGTTTACTACCGCTGCGTTACTACTGCTGAGTTACTATTGCTTGTTTACTACCGTCTGCGTTACTACCGCTTGTTTACCGTCCCGGGCGAGCACTTTTCTCGCCGTTGCTACTACTTATTCATACCACCTGTATTTCACTATCTCTTCGCCGAACTAGTGCACCTATTAGGTGTGTTGGGGACACAAGAGACTTCTTGCTTTGTGGTTGCAGTGGTTGCATGAGAGGAATATCTTTGACCTCTTCCTCCCCGAGTTCGATAAACCTTGGGTATCCACTTAAGGGAAACTTGCTCGCTGTTCTACAAACCTCTCGCTCTTGGAGGCCCAACACTGTCTACAAGAATAGAAGCTCCCGTAGACATCAAGCACTTTTCCGGCGCCGTTGCCGGGAGGAAAGGTAAAAGGCTCTCATACTACGGTCTCGTGTAAAGTATTTTTCTCGGCGCCGTCGTGTGTGTGCTCAAAGCTATTTCCTTTAGATCCTGCAATTGCATCTTTTTGTTTCTTGTTTACACTAGTTTGGCATAATGTACAAGAGTGAGCTTCTTATTCTATTTCCTGATTTAAAACATGGATTGTTTGATGCGAAAATTAAAAAACCTATGAAATCTTCTTTGCATGCTGGTAGTAATATTAGTATGAACGCTTTGAACACCATTGTTGACAATAATATAGAAAGTTCTAAGCTTGGGGAAGCTGGTTTTCATGATCTTTTTAGTCCCCCAAGCATTGAGGAGAAAATTTTCTTTGATGATACTTTGCCTCCTATTTATGATGATTATAATGATAGTGGTCTTTTGGTGCCACCTACTATGGAGAGTGAATTTGATTATGATTACAATATGCCTCCTACACTTGATGAGAATAATAATGATAGCTACTTTGTTGAATTTGCTCCCACTACAACTAATAAAACTGATTATGCTTATGTTGGGAGTAGTAATAATTTTGTGCATGAGACTCATGATAAGAATGTTTCATTTGATAGTTATATTGTTGAGTTTGCTCATGTTGCTACTGAAAGTTATTATGAGAGAGGAAAATATGGTTGTAGAAATTTTCATGTTACTAAAACACCTCTCTATGTGCTGAAATTTTTGAAGCTACACTTGTTTTATCTTCCTATGCTTGTTACTTTGCTCCTCATGAACTTGTTTATTTACAAGATTCCTATGCATAGGAAGCATGTTAGACTTAAATGTGTTTTGAATTTGCCTCTTGATGCTCTCTTTTGCTTCACATACTATCTTTTGCGAGTGCATCATTAAAACTGCTGAGCCCATCTTAATGGCTAAAAAGAAAGAACTTCTTGGGAGATAACCCATGTGTTATTTTGCTACAGTACTTTGTTTTATATTTGTGTCTTGGAAGTTGTTTACTACTGTAGCAACCTCTCCTTATCTTAGTTTTGTGTTTTGTTGTGCCAAGTAAAGTCGTTGATAGAAAAGTAAGTACTAGATTTGGATTACTGCGCAGTTCCAGATTTCTTTGCTGTCACGAATCTGAGCCCACTGCCCTGCAGGAAGCTCAGAAAATTATGCCAATTTACGTGCATGATCCTCAGATATGTACGCAACTTTCATTCAATTTGAGCATTTTCATTTGAGCAAGTCTGGTGGCCTAATAAAATCCATCTTTACGGACTGTTCTGTTTTGACAGATTCTGCCTTTTATTTCGCATTGCCTCTTTTGCTATTTTGGATGAATTTCTTTGATCCATTAATGTCCAGTAGCTTTATGCAATGTCCAGAAGTGTTAAGAATGATTGTGTCACCTCTGAACATGTTAATTTTTATTGTCCACTAACCCTCTAATGAGTTGTTTCGAGTTTGGTGTGGAGGAAGTTTTCAAGGGTCAAGAGAGGAGGATGATATACTATGATCAAGGAGAGTGAAAGCTCTAAGCTTGGGGATGCACCCGGTGGTTCATCCCTGCATATATCAAGAAGACTCAAGCTGTCTAAGCTTGGGGATGCCCAAGGCATCCCCTTCTTCATCGACAACATTATCAGAGTTCCTCCCCCGAAACTATATTTTTATTCGGCCACATCTTATGTACTTTGCTTGGAGCGTCTCGTTTGTTTGTTTCTATTTTTGTTTTTGTTTGAATAAATTGGATTACATCATGCTTGTGTGGGAGAGAGACACGCTCCGCTGGTTCATATGAACACATGTGTTCTTAGCTCATAATATTCATGGCGAAGTTTCCTCTTCGTTAAATTGTTATATGGTTGGAATTGGAAAATGATACATGTAGTAATTGCTATAATGTCTTGGGTAATGTGATACTTGGCAATTGTTGTGCTCATGTTTAAGCTCTTGCATCATATGCTTTGCACCCATTAATGAAGAAATACATAGAGCATGCTAAAATTTGGTTTGCATATTTGGTTTCTCTAAAGTCTAGATAATTTCTAGTATTGAGTTTGAACAACAAGGAAGACGGTGTAGAGTCTTATAATGTTTTCAATATGTCTTTTATGTGAGTTTTGCTGCACCGGTTCATCCTTGTGTTTGTTTCAAATAAGCCTTGCTAGCCTAAACCTTGTATCGAGAGGGAATACTTCTCATGCATCCAAAATACTTGAGCCAACCACTATGCCATTTGTGTCCACCATACCTACCTATACTACATGGTATTTTCCCGCCATTCCAAAGTAAATTGCTTGAGTGCTACCTTTAAAATTCCATCATTCACCTTTGCAATATATAGCTCATGGGACAAATAGCTTAAAAACTATTGTGGTATTGAATATGTAATTATGCACTTTATCTCTTATTAAGTTGCTTGTTGTGCGATAACCATGTTTATCGGGGAACGCCATCAACTCATTGTTGAATTTCATGTGAGTTGCTATGCATGTTCGTCTTGTCCGAAGTAAGGGCGATCTACACCGAGTTGAATGGTTTGAGGTGCTGTCACACGAGTGCTGCCCTTAAC